>NW_027602349.1:0-38734 GCF_053455715.1 Rhinoraja longicauda
TAGAGAGAGGGGGAGAGGGAGAGAGAGAGAGAGAGAGCCCACCCCACCCTACCCCTGACCGGTCCCCAGTGTGGAGGGGGGGGTGAGCATGAGGGGGTAGAAACTGAAATAAACACTTCAATGATCAGGGACTGTCATTAAAAATGATCGATATATCTGACAGGCAATGGTGTTATTTTTTCTGCTTAATCTGCATCTTTGAGCAAGGGGGCGATTGGGTGAATGTGAGGGGCTGGGGGTCCTGGAGCGGGCCGGCGATGGGATCATCCGCCCGGGACTGACAGCTGGAAGATGCGGCGGTGAATGTGAGGAGCCGGAGCCCGGAGCGGAGAGACTGCGGCCGCCCTCTGGGATGCGCTCAGGGCGCGGGTTTATTAATGAGCCGCAGCGCTGAGGTGAGCGGATATTTCACCGCGCTCTTCACCTGCTCCCTGAACTTGGACTGGGTCACCGCGTAAATAAATGTGTTGGTGCAGCAGCTGAGATTCATCAACAAATACCCGACGTAGCTAAGGATATATTGGGACTCATTCCGATCATTCCCAATCCCTGTGATCTGATAATAGACGAAGTTTACAACCAGTGTCATCCACAGGAGGATGAAGCTGCCGGAGATGGTGAAGAGTAAAACCACAGACCTCCTCCTGCTCTCCATCTCCGGGTCACTGCGCTTCTCCCCCTTGCTCTCACCCCTCAGCCCCTGACGGACCCGACTGGCCACTAAAATGTGCCGGACTGTCAGAGCGTTGAGCAGCAGGATCACAGCGAAAGGGAGGAGCGGAGTTAAAACCGTGTCGATCCAGTCAAATGCCACCCACCCGGGGTCAGTGTAATAACTGTCCACCCTCTCACACCCCCACGGGACATTGTCGATGATTGTCTGGGGTTCCCGTGTGAAGTAGCGGGGAACGTTTTTCAGACACAGCAGAACGCCGGCTGTTGCGAGAACCGCAGCCGCAGTTTTCCCGGTGCAATATTTAGTTTTCAGCTTCTGGCAACAAATGGCGACAAAGCGATCAAAGGTGAAAGTGACGGTGAACCAGACAGAACAGTCTGTAGCTGAAAACCTCAGTACATCGTTAACACGGCACACAGGGGTGATGGACAGGAAACTCCAATAAAAGTAATGGAATCGGATCTGACCCAAAATGACCTCGGTGATCAGGGTGAGTAGATCGGCCGCTGCCATGGCCACCAGGTAGCGAGTGGTGCAGGTGGAGAGGCCGCACTTTCCCCGGGACAGGATCACAATCGCCACTAAATTCACTGCGGAAAGAGAAGGGGAGCGGACACTGGGCATTACTGAACACGGTCTCCGGGGCTGAACACCGGCTCCACTTTCAGCTGAAGTGTTGGAGTCGGTGCGCGGCTGCAGGTTTAACAATGTCAGACGCGGCTCCGACTGTGCCCGACCTGCCTGCTTCAGGGGAGAGGAGATAAGGCGACGGGCGGGGTAAAGGGAGGGGATGGAACGAGCAGCCGCCCGCTACAATAGGCGGAATGGTCCTGTCTACAGTTAACCCCGCTCGCAGTCTCTGATGGGGCCGGTTTCACAGACTTAACCGTGACCGGCCGCGTTTAACCAGGGCTCTGGGAACTCGGCATCTGATGGGGACGAGGAGGGTTCCAGAGGGAAATCAGGGACAACTTAGGATCCGGCAGCAGAGTGGCTCCGTTAATGGATTCATTCCTCAGTTCGGTAACAACACACGCCGGTTGATCCGCGGCCACTGGTTCAGGAGCTCGATCCAATTATTGACCAACAGGCGGGTGGAATCCGACTGTGACAGACTCCACAGTAAGACGTGTCCACAGGAGCGGGTGTTCACTCTGATCAATAACTCAGACACAGTGAACTTCACAATGTAAACCCCTCCCTGTCACATCGTCCCGGAGAGCTGCCTGTCCCGAGCACTGGGACAACTCTGGGCAAGGTCCCACTGAAGGCAAGAACAACATTCTAGTGGGTCCCGGCAGTGGGAGGAAAAGAGGGTTAGTTTCGGCTGTCTGAAAATGAGAAAAATCACAGCGTTAATTCAAAGATATTTCAATGAGAGGATATACTTGATATACTTCACATATTCTTGCACAACGTTCACCAGTTGTGAATCATGTAACACGATCAGAATCAGGTCAACGCCGGTTAACAGACGGAGTTATAAAACTTGAATTGTTCTGTTCACTTACCAGGGATTCCAACGGCAGCAATGATCACGTACAAGATTTTCTCCACGTTGTCATATTGCAAAAGCTTTTCCCCCATTTTCTCTGCCCAGCGACGTGTCCCCGTGAGCTACCGGTAATCTCTCGGAATGAAATGCCGGGGCAGAACATTCCAGGAGATTTTATACCATTTTCCGTCTCCACCGGGACAGTGAAGTTTCAACAGAATTAAAAATAGAGCTTTTGAAATGATTCGCAAACAGATGACATCAGCCAAGTGAAATCCCTGCTGAGACAGGTCGTGATTTATTCAGGGAATTGATTGAGAAACTCCAAAGACTGGGAATTGTGGCGATACTGGGGGATGGAAATTGGGAGCGGCATTTTTCCAGCAAAGGGGATATTGGTTCAAACTCCATCTGGTCCAACTCTCCGCCTCGTGTTGGTTATCTGATTTTCTTCACTCAGCAAGGCAATTCCAAATTTAAGGGACCGTCTCAATGCTTCTGGTGCCCAGTTTAAAGGTGGACTAGACAGCCTTTGTCCACAGCGTGATGAATTAGTTCAACAGATCACATCAGACTAAAATGGCCCGTCCACTCTGTTTTAACACTCAATGTGATCGCGGCTGAACTGATTGTAACCTCAACCCCACACTCGCGGCGACCCCCAGTGAACATTTAGCCCTTGCCTGCCTGGAATGGATCTGGCTTTGCCTTGGGACAACAACATTCTCTACCTTCATCACCTCTGAGGAGGAACGACCCAAAGACTCACGACACTCAGTGAACAGAACCATTGCCGTCTCAGAATTGTCTTAAAAGTAGAACACACAGCGAATGATGCAACATCTCTCCCTCCTCTCTTTCTCTCTCTCTCCATCTTTACTGCTATTTTCTCTCTGAACTGTTACTCTCTCCCCTACACTCTCTATTCTCCCTCTCTGTGCCGACCGCTCTCTGCCAACCTCTCTCCCCTCCCACTCTTACTGCATCTCTCCCTCCTTCTCCCTGTACCTCTCTAATGCTTCCCTCTCCCCCTTTTGCCAACCCACTCGCTCTGAACTCCCCTCTCTCCTCATTTTTCCCACTCTCCCTTTGACCGTTCACTCTCCCTCCACCTCTTCATTCGTCTTCTCCCCTATCTCTCCCTTTTATCTTTGTACGACCTATTTCTCTATCCATTTCCCCACCTCTCCATCACTTACCATCACTTCTCTTTCCAAAGCCTTTCTTGGCAAGTGCAGTTAAAACGGTTAGCCACCATGGGATGTAACAGCTGTCCCTAAACCCCCTCCCTCACGCTCGAGAAGCCCTTCCAGGTGAGACAGATGTTCACCTGCACCTCCTCTAATCTCATCTACTGCATGTGGTGTTCCAGATATGGCCTCCTTTACATCGGCGTGGTGAAATGGAGACTCGGCGACCGTTTTTTGTCGAACACTCACCCTCGTTCTGCTAAGGCTTGCCGTGTCTCCCCGTTGCAAGCCATTGTAACTCCCCCTCGCACACTGACCTTTCTGTCCTGGGCCTCCACCAGCGCCAGAGAGGTTACATTAAAACAGAAAGAACGCCGCTTCATAGTCCGCTTGGGAACCTTGCAACCTAATGGTATGAACATTAGCAAATGCCAGGTAACTAACGTGCAACTTCCCGCTTTTCCCTCGCTCTATTCTTCCTTCACGCGGACTCGCACTTGTTAATCCCCTCCACCTCCATCTTCAACCGATATTCCCTCCTCTCTCTTTATAATTCCAACCTGCTCAATCCTTATCTCGCAACTTTTATCTTTTAACCTCTGGTCTCAACCACCTAACTATTAAAACGGTATTCACCCACTCATCATTCAACTCGCTTTGTCCTACTGTTCCAGCCTTCTCCAGCTTCCCACCACAATCAGTCTGAAGAAGGGTCTCGAACCGAACTTCACCCATCCATGTCCTTGGCAGGCTTAGCCAGTTCGGCGTGCCTTCTACAACTCTCACCAACTTCGACAGATGTAGCGTAGAAAGTATTTTATCAAGATGCATCACAGCTTGGTTTGGGAACAGCTCCATACAAGAACGCCAGAAATTGCTGCGAATTGTCCAGACCATCACACAAAGCAACCTCCCATATATTGACTCAATTTATAAACCACGCTTCCTCGGCAAGGCCAGCAGCATAATCAAGAACGAGTCGCACCATTGCCACTCCTGCTTCTCCTCTGTCCCATCAGGTAAAATGCACAGAAGTGTGAAAATGCACACCTCCAGTTTCAGGGACAGTGTCTTCCCAGCTGTTATCAGGCAACGGAATCATCCCACCACAACCAGAAAGCAGTGCTGAACTACTATCTACCTCTTTGTTGATCCTCGGACTATCCTCGATCGGATTTTGCAGGCTTTACCTCGCACTGGACGTTATCTCCTTATCATGTATCTATACTCTGTAAATGGCTCGACTGTAATGAAGTATTTTGTTTCCACTGACTGGGTAGCACGCAACAGTCTTTTCACGGTACCTCGGTACACGTGACAATAAACTGCACTGAACTGACATACTCAACTAGATTTCTCCAGAGGTGCAGCCTGACTCGCATTGGATATTGATTGTGTGTGACAGTGTGAGTGTGCGAGTCCGTGCAAGAGTGTGCTAGCACGTGTATGCGAGTGTGAATGTGTGAGATTGTGCACATGAGTCGGTGTGTGTGCGTATGCGTTAGTGTATGCGGTTGCAGGAATTTCAATGATTCAGTGATACCTTATTATCACGGACCCAGGTAGAGTGAAATGCTTAGTTTTGCAGACATCCCGGTAACATCATGTAGAAGACCTCACCTGGGCGGTACACAAGAGTCGCCACATTTTGACGCCGACAGTTACAAACGTTGGCCAGATAGTTCTCTCTCCTGCCTGCCGCCGCACCGCGGGTCGCCCCTTCGTTGTCGGCGGCCTTCCTCGCTCTCCGATGGTCCACCTCGCACTCTGCGGTTCCTCGCGGCTCCTACCTCGCTCCCGAGGCGCGGTTCTCATCTCCATCCGCGGTGGGCGACCCGGGCCGACCGGGCCGACTGAAGGGCTTGGCCCCGCTCACCGGGAACACTCCCGGCCACGCTGCGCTGCGCTGCTCGACGCGAACATACAAGGATAAACTCAATCGCAAAATGTGCACGTGTGCATGCGGGTCTACGTGTGAGAGAGCGGTAGGGCATGTAAGAGTGCCTATATTTGTGTGTGGGTCTGTGTTTGGGTTTGTGTGTGGGTCTGTGTTTGGGTTTGTGTGTGGGTCTGGGTTTGGGTTTGTGTTTGGGTTTGTGTTTGGGTCTGTGTTTGGGTTTGTGTTTGGGTTTGGGTCTGTGTTTGGGTTTGTGTTTGGGTCTGTGTTTGGGTTTGTGTTTGGGTTTGTGTTTGGGTTTGTGTTTGGGTCTGTGTTTGGGTCTGTGTTTGAGTCTGTGTTTGGGTCTGTGTTTGAGTCTGTGTTTGGGTTTGTGTTTGGGTTTGTGTTTGGGTTTGTGTTTGGGTTTGTGTTTGGGTCTGTGTTTGGGTCTGTGTTTGAGTCTGTGTTTGGGTTTGTGTTTGGGTTTGGGTTTGTGTTTGGGTCTGTTGCAATAATCATGCAAAACCTCTCAAATGTTAAATGCAATTGATGCATCGCATTAGGATAACTTTGCAGGCTGCTGCAATGTTAAATGCAGTGATCGCCTTGCATTATAGTCACCTAGCTACCCCCAATGGATGTTATATGCATTAAATTAATTGCAATAATTTTGCAAAACCTCTCAAATGTTAAATGCAACAAATGCATCGCATTAGGATGACTTTTCAGGCTGCTGCAATGTTAAATGCAGTAATCGCCTTGCATTAAAGAAATATTGCAACACCCTGCGATGTGAAATGCAATAATAATCCTGCAAAACCTCTCAAATGTTAAATGTGACTAATGCATCGTATTAGGATAACTTTGCAGGCTGCTGCATTGTTAAATGCAGCGCTGGCGTTGCATTAAAGCAATATTGCAACCCCCTGGGATGTTAAATGCAATAAAATTAATTGCAATAATTTTGCAAAACCTCTCAAATGTTAAATGCAATTAATGCAACGCATTAGAACAACTTTGCAGGCTCCTGCAATGTTCAATGCAGCGCAGGCCTTGCATTAAAGCAAAATTGAAGCTGTTCTGGGGTATTAAACGCATTAAAATCATTGTAATAATCATGCAAAATCTCTCAAATGTTCAATGCAACTAATGCATCGTATTATGATAACATTGCAGACTGCTGCAAAGTTAAATGCAGTGATGGCCTTGCATTAAAGAAATATTGCAGCCTCCTGGGATGTTTAATGCAATAAAATTAATTGCAATAATCATGCAAAACCACTCAAATGTTAAATGCAACTGATGCAACGCATTAAAATCTTTATTAGTGTACGGTTCCTCCTGACATCCATCCAACCACCCACCCATCGATCAATCAATCTTTGATTAATTCTTATTATTATTAATAATATTAATTATTATTACTATAGTATTATTATTGTATTTACCACCCCCGGCACGTAGCGGAACCTCCAGGGCAGGGAGGAGACTATCCGGCATTTGGAAGTGCTTCCGGGAAGTGTGTCTGATGTGTGTGGGTCTGTGTGTGTCTGTGTGTGTGTCTGTGTGTGTCAGTGTGTGGGTGTGTGTTTGGGTCTGTGTTTGAGTCTGTGTTTGGGTCTGTGTTTGGGTTTGTGTTTGGGTTTGTGTTTGGGTTTGTGTTTGGGTTTGTGTTTGGGTTGGTGTTTGGGTTTGTGTTTGGGTCTGTGTTTGTTTTGTGTTTGGGTTTGTGTTTGGGTTTGTGTTTGGGTTTGTGTTTGGGTCTGTGTTTGGGTCTGTGTTTGAGTCTGTGTTTGAGTTTGTGTTTGGGTTTGGGTTTGTGTTTGGGTCTGTTGCAATAATCATGCAAAACCGCTCAAATGTTAAATGCAATTGATGCATCGCATTAGGATAACTTTGCAGGCTGCTGCAATGTTAAATGCAGTGATGGCCTTGCATTAAAGTCACCTAGCTACCCCCAATGGATGTTATATGCTTTAAATTAATTGCAATAATTTTGCAAAACCTCTCAAATGTTAAATGCAACAAATGCATCGCATTAGGATGACTTTTCAGGCTGCTGCAATGTTAAATGCAGTGATCGCCTTGCATTAAAGAAATATTGCTACACCCTGCGATGTGAAATGCAATAATAATCCTGCAAAACCTCTCAAATGTTAAATGCGACTAATGCATCGTATTAGGATAACTTTGCAGGCTGCTGCATTGTTAAATGCAGCGCTGGCGTTGCATTAAAGCAATATTGCAACCCCCTGGGATGTTAAATGCAATAAAATTAATTGCAATAATTTTGCAAAACCTCTCAAATGTTAAATGCAATTAATGCAACGCATTAGAACAACTCTGCAGGCTCCTGCAATGTTAAATGCAGCGCAGGCCTTGCATTAAAGCAAAATTGCAGCTGTTCTGGGGTATTAAACGCATTAAAATCATTGTAATAATCATGCAAAATCTCTCAAATGTTCAATGCAACTAATGCATCGTATTATGATAACATTGCAGACTGCTGCAAAGTTAAATGCAGTGATGGCCTTGCATTAAAGAAATATTGCAGCCTCCTGGGATGTTTAATGCAATAAAATTAATTGCAATAATCATGCAAAACCACTCAAATGTTAAATGCAACTGATGCAACGCATTAAAATCTTTATTGGTGTACGGTTCCCTCCTGACATCCATCCACCCACCCACCGATCGATCAATCAATCTTTGATTAATTCTTATTATTATTAATAATATTAATTATTATTACTATAGAATTATTATTGTATTTACTACCCCCGGCACGTAGCTGAACCTCCAGGGCAGGGAGGAGACTATCGGGCATTTGGAAGTGCTTCCGGGAAGTGTGTCTGATGTGTGTGTGTCTGTGTGTGTGTCTGTGTGTGTGTGTGTCTGTGTGTGTGTCTGTGTGTGGGTGTGTGTTTGGGTCTGTGTTTGGATTTGTGTTTGGGTCTGTGTTTGGGTTTGTGTTTGTGTTTGTGTTTGGATTTATGTTTGGGTCTGTGTTTGGGTTTGTGTTTGGGTTTGTGTCTGGTGTCTGGTGTGGGCGTTATAAACAAGTGCCGCGTGCTGTCTGTGGAAAGATCTTTATTGGTGTACGGTTGCTGTAATGTTAAATGCAGTGATGGCCTTGCATTAATGCAATATTACACCACCCTGGGATGTGAAATGCATTAAAAAATCATTGCAATAATCATGCAAAACCTCTCAAATGTTAAATGCAATTGATGCATCGCATTAGGATAACTTGGCAGGCTGCTGCAATGTTAAATGCAGTGATGGCCTTGCATTAAAGTCACCTAGCTACCCCCAATGGATGTAATATGCATTAAATTAATTGCAATAATTTTGCAAAACCTCTCAAATGTTAAATGCAACAAATGCATCGCATTAGGATGACTTTTCAGGCTGCTGCAATGTTAAATGCAGTGATCGCCTTGCATTAAAGAAATATTGCAACACCATGCGATGTGAAATGCAATAATAATCCTGCAAAACCTCTCAAATGTTAAATGCGACTAATGCATCGTATTAGGATAACTTTGCAGGCTGCTGCATTGTTAAATGCAGCGCTGGCGTTGCATTAAAGCAATATTGCAACCCCTGGGATGTTAAATGCAATAAAATTAATTGCAATAATTTTGCAAAACCTCTCAAATGTTAAATGCAATTAATGCAACGCATTAGAACAACTTTGCAGGCTCCTGCAATGTTAAATGCAGCGCAGGCCTTGCATTAAAGCAAAATTGCAGCTGTTCTGGGGTATTAAATGCATTAAAATCATTGTAATAATCATGCAAAATCTCTCAAATGTTCAATGCAACTAATGCATCGTATTATGATAACGTTGCAGACTGCTGCAAAGTTAAAAGCAGTGATGGCCTTGCATTAAAGAAATATTGCAGCCTCCTGGGATGTTTAATGCAATAAAATTAATTGCAATAATCATGCAAATCCACTCAAATGTTAAATGCAACTGATGCAACGCATTAAAATCTTTATTGATGTACGGTTCCCTCCTGACATCCATCCACCCACCCACCGATCGATCAATCAGTCAATCTTTGATTAATTCTTATTATTATTAATAATATTAATTATTATTACTATAGTATTATTATTGTATTTACTACCCCCGGCACGTAGCGGAACCTCCAGGGCAGGGAGGAGACTATCCGGCATTTGGTAGTGCTTCCGGGAAGTGTGTCTGATGTGTGTGGGTCTGTGTATGTCTGTGTGTGTGTGGGTGTGTGTGTGGGTGTGTGTGTGTGTGTGGGTGTGTGTTTGGGTCTGTGTTTGGGTCTGTGTTTGGGTTTGTGTTTGGGTCTGTGTTTGGGTTTGAGTTTGGGTTTGTGTTTGGGTTTGTGTTTGGGTCTGTGTTTGGGTCTGTGTTTGGGTTTGTGTTTGGGTTTGTGTTTGGGTCTGTGTTTGGGTCTGTGTTTGGGTTTGTGTTTGGGTTTGTGTTTGGGTCTGTGTTTGGGTTTGTGTTTGGGTCTGTGTTTGTGTTTGTGTTTGGGTCTCCCCCCCTCTCCCCCCTCTCTCTCTCTCTCCCCCAGCTCTCTCTCTCTCTCTCCCCCAGCTCTATCTCTCCCCTCTCTCTCTCTCCCCCAGCTCTATCTCTCTCTCTCTCTCTCCCCCTCTCTCTCTCCCCTCTCTCTCTTCCCTCCCTCCCTCCCTCCCTCCCTCCCTCCCTCCCTCCCTCCCTCCCTCCCTCCCTCCCTCCCTCCCTCTCCCTCTCTCTCTCTCTCTCTCTCTCTCTCTGTGTGTGTGTGCTTGTGTTACAGTTCTTGGCATTGTAATAAAAAACAGACGTCACCCTAATTGTGTGCGTGTGTGTGTGAGCTGACTGACTTACCCCAGTCTAGTAGACACTCCGACACTCCAGCAGTTGTGACCAAGCTTGCGATGGCCGTCTTTTATCTGCCTGCCTGCCTGCCACCCGCGCCAACCTGAAGGGCCCAAACACTTGTCTTACACTCAGCCCATAACAAATATTGATTAACCCCGTACATACATACATACTTATATGGAACAGGGATAAAGAATAAACAGGTGTCGTGCGTGTGTGTGCGCGCGTTATAAACAAGTGCTGTCTGTGAAAAAATCGAGCTATAATTTATAAATTTATCAATAAGCTACGAGCTTTAAATTATAAACAGGCATGTTGGCCGGTGTGGGCATGTGGGACTAGTGTAGATGGGGCATGTTGGTCGGTGTGGGCGGGTGGGACTAGTGTAGATGGGGCATGTTGGTCAGTGTGGGCAGGTGGGACTAGTGTAGATGGGGCATGTTGGACGGTGTGGGCAGGTGGGACAAGTGTAGATGGGGCATGTTGGTCGGTGTGGGCGGGTGGGAGTAGTGTAGATGGGGCATGTTGGTCAGTGTGGACCGGTGGGACTAGTGTAGATGGGCTATGTTGGTCAGTGTGGGCAGGTGGGACTAGTGTAGATGGGGCATGATGGACGGTGTGGGCGGGTGGGACTAGTGTAGATGGGGCATGTTGGTCAGTGTGGGCAGGTGGGACTAGTGTAGATGGGGCATGTTGGTCAGTGTGGGTGAGTGGGACTAGTGTAGATGGGACATGTTGGTCAGTGTGCGCGGGTGGGACTAGTGTAGATGGGGCATGTTGGCCGGTGTGGGCGGGTGGGACTAGTGTAGATGGGGCATGATGGACGGTGTGGGCAGGTGGGACTAGTGTAGATGGGGCATGTTGGTCAGTGTGGGCAGGTGGGACTAGTGTAGATGGGGCATGATGGACGGTGTGGGTGGGACTAGTGTAGATGGGGCATGTTGGACGGTGTGGGCAGGTGGGACTAGTGTAGATGGGGCATGATGGACGGTGTGGGACTAGTGTAGATGGGGCATGTTGGTCGGTGTGGGCAGGTGGGACTAGTGTAGATGGGGCATGTTGGTCAGTGTGGGCGGGTGGGACTAGTGTAGATGGGGCATGATGGCTATCCACCTCTTGCTATTAAAAGATATTTTATAAATTAAAGCTCATAGTTTTTTGTTTGGGGGAGAGAGAGGGAGGGAGGGAGAGAGGGAGGGATGGAGTGAGGGAGGCAGAGAGGAGGGGAAGAGAGAGGAGGGGGAGAGAGAGGAGGGGGAGAGAGAGGGGGAGAGAGAGAGGAGGGGAAAGAGAAGGGGGAGAGCTATTTAATCTTGTTATTAAAAAGATATTTTATACCTCAAAATGCTGCGAGCTTTAATTTATAAAATATCTTTTAATAGCAAGAGGTGGAGACTTGGTGTGGACAATGTCGCCTGTCGGGCGGGCTGCTAATTGATAATTGGTGGGATCGCTGAGCCTTGGGGAAGTTGTGAGCTTATGAAGGGCCACATGTGCTCACTGTTTCTTTCAACAAAATGGCCGCCACATGTGCTCGCTGTTTCTTTGTGTCAATGTTTGTCCTTGCTTGCTAGCTCCCCTTCCCTCTCTCTCTCATCCTCCTCTCTCTCACAATAGGTGCAGGAGGAGGCCATTCCGCCATTCAATGTGATCGCGGCTGATCGTTCTCAATCAGTACGCACTCTCTGTGTGAAAAAAAAGTCCTCATCTCGGTCCTAAAAGACTTCCCCTTTATCCTTAAACTGTGACCCCTGGTTCTGGACTTCCCCAACATCGGGAACAATCTTCCCGCATCTCGCCTGTCCGACCCCTTAAGAATTTTGTACGTTTCTCCCCTCAATCTTCTAAATTCCAGCGAGTGCAAGCCGAGTCTATCCAGTCTATCTTCATATGAAAGTCCTGCCATCCCAGGAATCAATCTGGTGAACCTTCTCTGTACTCCCTCTATGGCAAGAATGTCTTTCCTCAGATTCGGAGACCAAAACTGTACGCAATACTCCAGGTGCGGTCTCACCAGGGCCCTGTACGACTGCAGAAGGACCCCTTTGCTCCTAAACTCAAACTAGGAGACCAAAACGGTACGCAATACTCCAGGTGCGGTCTCACCAATGCCCTGTGCAACTGCAGCAGAACCTCCCTGCTCCTATACTCAAATCCCCTCCCTATGAATGCCAACATACCATTGGCTTTCTCCACTGCCCGCTGCACCTGCATGCCTACTTTCAATGACTGGTGCACCACGACACCCAGGTCTCGTTGCGTCTCCCCTTCTCCTAATCGGCCCCCATTCAGATAATAGTCTGCTTTCCCGTTCTTGCCACCAAAGTGGACAACCTCACATTTATCCAGAAGTGCTTTGAAAGGCTGGCCCTCTCACACATCAAATCCAGCATCACTGACTCACTGGACTCGCGTCAATGTGCAAACACATCCACAGAGGATGCCATCTCTCTGGCTCTTCGCACTGTCCTGACTCACCTGGAGAGACAGGGCACGTACGCGAGGATGCTACTCATTGACTCTAGCTCTGCCTTCAAACACGCTCATCCCCCACCAAGCTCGTCACCAAACTCCACCAGCTAGGCCTCGGCTCGCCGATATCATGATAGGAGTAGAATTGGGCCATTCGGCCCATCAGGTCTATTCTGCCATTCAATCATGGCTGACCTATCTCTCTCTCCAAACCCCATTCTCCTGCCTTCTCCCCATAACCTCTGACACCTGTACTAATTCAGAATCTATCTATCTCTGCCTTACAAATATCCACCGACTTGCCCTCCACAGCCTTCTGTGGCAAAGAATCCCACAGATTCACCACCCTCTGACTAAAGAAATCTCTCCTCATCTCCTTCCTAAAGGACTCTCTGTCCTTTAATTCTGAGGCTATGACTAGTCCTAGACTCCCCACGAGTGGAAACATCCTCTCCACATCCTCTCTATCCAAGCCTTTCACTATTCTGTATGTTTCAATAGACAATAGGTGCAGGAGGAGGCCATTCGGCCCTTCGAGCCTGTACGCACCGCCATTCAATGTGATCATGGCTGATCATTCTCAATCAGTACCCCGTTCCTGCCTTCTCCCCATACCCCCTGACTCCGCTATCCTTAAGAGTTCTATCTAGCTCTCTCTTGAATGTATTCAGAGAATTGGCCTCCACTGCCCTCTGAGGCAGAGAATCCCACAGATTCAAACTCTCTTTTTATTTATTTTTTTAATAAATTTTATTTAAGTTTTAACAGAACTCATACAAGTTACATTTCATAGTAAGCAATAATAACTACATTATACAATACAATACAATATATCTTTATTGTCATTGTACCCAGGGGTACAACGAGATTGGGAATGCGCCTCCCATACGATGCAATAATTTAGGTAATTTAGACAGCAGCAACCCAACGAAACGAATCAGTTGTAACAGTTTTGGACAGGGTAAAGTGCAAGTTGATCTATGCGTTGTGGCCATCCGGCTCAGCAGGACCGGTTCATAGCAGCTATGGCCCTGGGGATGAAGCTGTTCCTGAGTCTGGAGGTGCGGGCGTAGAAGGCCTTGTATCGTCTGCCCGATGGAAGGAGTTCGAACAGACTGTTGCAGGGGTGTGAAGAGTCTTTGTGGATGCTGGTGGCTTTTCTGAGGCATCGTGTGTTGTAGATGCCCTCCAAGTCTGGTAGCTGTGTTGCGATGGCCCTCTGAGCTCTATGGACTACCCGCTGTAGAGCTTTCCTTTCTGCCTCCGTGCAGCTGAGGTACCACACAGGGATGCCATGCGTTAGGATGCTCTCTATGGTGCAGCGGTAGAAGGTCGTCAGCAGCTTTTGGGGTAGACCAGACTTCTTCAGTGTTCGATTATACATGTATTGTTCTGTATTATCTCCCCTCCCACCACCCCCCCTTCTTCCCCCACCCCCCCAGTTAAAAAGAAGGAAAAAGAAAAAGAAAAGAAAGAGAGAAAGAAAGAAACCTGGAGTCCAGAATGAGACACTTCCGGGTAATTTCTTATTAAATTCTTATTAAAGGTATCAAAACAATCCTGAATTTAAATATTTCCAATTCTTAATCCTAGCTTTAAAATGAATGGGTTCCACACCTTCAAGAAGAAGTCATATCCATTTCTCAGATTATACCTAGCTTTTTCTAATGGGATACAACTACACATTTCTACATACCATCTTTCAAATCTTATTTCATTTTGATCTTTCCAAGTGACCGCTACACATTTTTTTGCTACTGCTATTGCTATTTTGAGAAATCTTTCCTGATGTTTATTATCTAAAATTAGCTTTGGTAATATTCCTTTTGTATCTCCCAATAAAAACAACCTTGAATCCAATGGTATGATCTTATTCATCAATTGTTCCAAAAAATGTTTTAGGTCTTTCCAAAAAGGAGTTGCCTTCTGACATGCCCATGTGGAGTGTAAAAAAGTACCCACGTCTTGGTTGCATCTAAAACAAATTTCAGATGAGTTTGGTTTTAAATTGTTTAATTTTTTCGGGGTTAAATATAGTTGATGTAAAAAATTATATTGTACTAAACTATATCTCACATTAATAGTATTTTTCATACTATCTAAACACAGTCTTTCCCAACTTGGTTCATCAATGATAATATTAAGATCTGTTTCCCATCTTTGTCTTGATTTTTGAATTCCTATCTTTGGACTAGATTTTTGTAATAATTTATACATTGATGATATACATTTTTTTATTCCCTTGCCCTGAATCAGGGTTTCAATTCCTTTAATCTGAAATAGAGACATTGAATTACCTAACTTTTCCCTTAAATAAGATTGTAATTGATAATAGAAAAAAATATTATTCCTGGAATTTGATATTTATTTCTCAATTGAGAAAATGTCAAAAAGTTATTTCCTTCATAGCAATCTCCTATATGTTTAATACCCTTCTGTTCCCAGACTTGTAGTATTTGATTATTCCAAGCAAACGGCAATAATCTATTTTTTACTAATGGAGTTTTAGCTGTTAAAACAAATCTTTTATCATTAACTTTAACTGTTTTCAACAATGTATTAATTAAATGTTTTAGCAAAGGTGACTCTTTATCCTTAACTAATAGCTTCACTTTCCATTTATATATAAATTCTTCTGGACATAACTCTTTTATTTTATCCATTTCAATTTTAACCCATGCTGTTTTTCCACCCTCTTGATAAAAGGATGAAATAAAACTCATTTGTGCTGCCAGATAATAATTTTCATGTTCATTTTTCCAGAGACACTCTTGGCATTTTACCTTTCCAAAGAAAATTCCTCACAATTTTGTTCAATTCTTGAAATTTTTTATTTAGCAAAGGTATAGGCAGTGTTTGGAATAAATACTTTATCCTCGGAAAAATATTCATCTTAATACAGTTCACTCTCCCTAACAATGTAATTGGAAGATTCATCCATTTCTTCAGGTCCTCATCTATTTTTTTTATTAGTGGTTTATAATTTAATTTATACAAATTATTTAACTTATTATCTACTTTAACTCCTAAGTACTTAATGCCTTCTTTTTGCCATTTAAACTGACTTTCTCTTTTACATTGGTTATAATTGCCTTCAAAAAGAGGCATTATTTCAGTTTTATCTTTATTAATTTTATATCCTGATACTTTCCCGTATTCCTCCAATCTGAAATATAATTTTCTTAAGGATTCCAATGGTCTAGTAAGACAAATTAAGACATCATCTGCAAATAAAGTAATTTTGTGATCTTCCTGATTAACTTTAAATCCTTTAATGTCTGAATCTGATCTTATTAGTTCTGCCAGAGGTTCAATAGCCAGATTCAAACTCTCTGTCACAGATTTAAAACTAGCCACATTCCCTGTCCTCATGTATCTTTGCAAACAACTCGTCTGTCTGTCTGCGCTGGCTTTTGCAGTACACATTCTCGGAGCCACATGGGGGCAAAATATGATGGGAGGCCATGACTGAAGAAAATGTGGCCAAAGGAATATACCGCAAAAGGCAAGGGATGTTGTTTGCAAAGATACCTGACTATAGGGAATGTAGCCGGTTGCAAGCTGTGATCATCCATCGCCTCCATTGTGTACATGGTTGGAGGTGTGAATGTAAAACAAGGGCCGAAGCTGCCTTCATGTCTGGTCACTCCAATGTGATCATTGCTTCTATTGTGTAGCCCTGAGCTCTGGAATAAAGTGGAGATAGTTTTTTAATATATAGTTTTGGAGAGTTTGAGAAAGGGAGGGAGGGAGGGAGGGAGAGGGGGGGACGGAGGGAGAGAGGGAGGGAGGGAGGGAGGGAGGGAGAGAGGGAGGAGAGAGAGGGAGGGAGGGAGGGAGGGAGAGAGATGGAGGGAGGTGGAGAGAGGGAGGGAGGGAGGGAGGGAGGGAGAGGGAGGGAGAGAGGGAGGGAGGGAGAGAGAGGGAGGGAGGGAGAGAGAGGGAGGGAGGGAGGGAGAGGGAGGGAGGGAGAGGGAGCGAGGGAGGGAGGGAGGGAGGGAGGGAGGGAGGGAGGGAGGGAGGGAGGGAGGGAGGGAGGGAGGGAGGGAGGGAGGGAGGGAGGGAGGGAGGGAGGAGGGAGGGAGGGAGGGAGGGAGTGAGAGGGAGGGAGGGAGGGACGGAGAGAGGGAGGGAGGGAGGGAGAGGGAGGGAGGGAGGGAGGGAGGGAGGGAGGGAGGGAGGGAGGGAGGGAGGGAGGGAGAGGGAGGGAGAGGGAGGGAGGGAGAGAGAGGGCGGGAGGGGGAGAGAGGGAGGGAGAGAGGGAGGGAGGGAGAGGGAGGGAGAGAGGGAGGGAGGGAGAGAAAGGGAGGGAGGGAGGGAGGGAGAGAGAAGGAGGGAGGGAGGGAGGGAGGGAGGGAGGGAGGGAGATGGAGGGAGGGAGGGAGGGAGGGAGGGAGAGAGAGAGAGGGAGGGAGGGAGGGAGGGAGGGAGAGGGAGAGGGAGAGGGAGAGGGAGAGGGAGAGGGAGAGGGAGAGGAGAGGGAGAGGGAGAGGGAGAGGGAGAGGGAGAGGGAGAGGGAGAGGGAGAGGGAGAGGGAGAGGGAGAGGGAGAGGGAGAGGGAGAGGGAGAGGGAGAGGGAGAGGGAGAGGGAGAGGGAGAGGGAGAGGGAGAGGGAGAGGGAGAGGGAGAGGGAGAGGGAGAGGGAGAGGGAGAGGGAGAGGGAGAGGGAGAGGGAGAGGGAGAGGGAGAGGGAGAGGGAGAGGGAGAGGGAGAGGGAGAGGGAGAGGGAGAGGGAGAGGGAGAGGGAGAGGGAGAGGGAGAGGGAGAGGGAGAGGGAGAGGGAGAGGGAGAGGGAGAGGGAGAGGGAGAGGGAGAGGGAGAGGGAGAGGGAGAGGGAGAGGGAGAGGGAGAGGGAAGGGGAGAGGGAGAGGGAGAGGGAGAGGGAGAGGGAGAGGGAGAGGGAGAGGGGGGACAGTGCTAACATCCATCCATCCATCCACAGAACAGAGGGACAACTGGTATAAACGTGCCTCATTGTCCGGAGTTGCTTCCAAATCAGTAGATACTGGGATCTGAAGGCTACGCTCCAAACCCCCCATTCTGACCACAACTGACAGTGAAAGGCCAGTTTCACTAAAGGAAACCAATGAGAAAGTGTAAAGTGTGATCAAGTGGTTAAGGATGCAAGAAGCAATATCGAACTCAGGTCCGTGCTACATGTTACAAGCGTGTGAAGATCTCAGGATAGTTTATCGAAATCTCACAAATAGGCTGCAGTGAATGGATCTGCAAAACGCACATTTTTATATTTTACAACCAGAATGCAGAAACGTACCAGGATATCAACGGCACTTTCAGCCAATTAATTCATCCAAATGAAACTGCTTCCTGCAGCTTTGCTAAGATGTTGATGTCTTCAGGTGAAGCTGCTCCTGCGGTTGCATTGGGCTTGAGTTAAGGGAGAGAGCTCCAATGACAATGAAAGGCGTGACAACCCAGAGACCCTGAAAAATGCATTTTCCATATAACGTCCAATTCGTGGTTTAGTTGTGATTTATTGACTTCTGTCGTTTGAATATAGCACGTCCCTGCTCAACATTTATATTCTCTTCCGCACCATGGAGATAAAGAATGTAGATACAAGGAACAGGAGATGTTGGTTTACATTGAACACACAGCAGGTCACGAGAGATTCATGGAATCTACAAACCGAATTAACCATTCCACACTTTATGACTGCAGGTCCGTGACTATTGACTTACACAGCGGTGGAACAATTGCTGTCTGTCATCTATATCAACGAATTGATTCAGATGGTGCAAGGAATGATTACTAACTTTACAAATACAATTTAAGGCAGGTGGGATGGTAGATTGCCAAGATACTTATTAAGAATGACGTTGGGATTTTAATCAGCTGGGGAAGTGGGCGGTGGAATAGCGTGCGGCATTTAGGTTGGATATCTGTGAAGTTTGGGCACGATGTCTTTCATTTGTTACGGTATTAAGTGCAGATGTTGGGGAGTTATATCACAGTTTACAAGGCGTTGGTGAGGGAGGCCACGCTTGTTTGCAGTTCCCTTGACGTCCACTTGATGTCGCCATTACTCTACATGATTACAATCGAGCCGCCCAGATAGATAGAGAGAAACTGAGGGAGAGATGGAGTGAGAGTGAGAGGGGAGGGAGGGAGGGGTAAGGGGTGAAAGGTTCACAGAGAGAGAGAGAATAGGGAGGATAGGAGAGAGAGTCACAGCTCAAAGAGGGGACAGCAGTAAGGATGGAGGGAGAGAGAAAGGGAGGAGGGAAATGTGCTGCAAGAAACACCATTTGCTATTTCTCAGCTCTCTTTCCAATTTGAAAAAGTTCCTGCATTAATTCCTGCTCGCCATTTTCACTGACTGTGATAACACATGGGAGAGAGAAAAAGGGGAAAGAGAGAGGGGGAGGAGAGAGAGAGGGGTGAGAGAAAGATTGAGAGAGGGGGGAGAGAGAGAAAGGGGGGGAAAAGAGAGAGAGAAAGGGTGGAGAGGGAGAGTGACAGGGGAGAAAGAGCACCCCCTAATACCCCCCTAATATTTGAGGGGGTATCAAATATTAGTTAAGTTTAATTTATTATTTTTAATGTTTTCTTATAAATTGGAGGGGGAGAGAAAGAGGAGAGAGAGGGAGAGGGGAGAGGGGAGGGAGAGAGAGGGGATAACAAATATTAGCTTAATATATTGTTAATTTTGTTACAGTGGATGGGGGGGGCAGGGTATCAAATATTAATATCGTTTATTATTATAAATTTATGAAAATTAAGTGGAGAGAGCGAGAGAGGGAGGGAGAAGAGAGAGAGGGGTGAGAGAGATAGGAGGATAGGAGGAAGAGAGAGAGAGAGAGAGAGAGAGAGAGAGAGAGAGAGAGAGAGAGAGAGAGAGAGAGAGAGAGAGAGAGAGAGAGAGAGAGAGAGAGAGAGAGAGAGAGAGAGAGAGAGAGAGAGAGAGAGAGAGAGAGAGAGAGAGAGAGAGAGAGAGAGAGAGAGAGAGAGAGAGAGAAAGAGAGAGAGAGAGAGAGAGAGAGATGTGGAGAATGAGAGAGAGAGAGAGAGATGGAGAGTGAGAGATAGAGAGAGAGAGAGAGAGAGACCCAGTGGTCCCCAGTGCGGAGGGGGTGGGGGGGAGAATGAGGGGTAGAAATTGCTGTCATTAAAAATGATCAATATATATGACAGGCAATGGTGTTATTTTTTCTGCTTAATCTGCATCTTTGAGCAAGGGGGCGATTGGGTGAATGTGAGGGGCTGGGGGTCCCGGAGCGGGGCCGGCGATGGGATCATCCGCCCGGGACTGACAGCTGGAAGATGCGGCGGTGAATGTGAGGAGCCGGAGCCCGGAGCGGAGAGACTGCGGCCGCCCTCTGGGATGCGCTCAGGGCGCGGGTTTATTAATGAGCCGCAGCGCTGAGTTGAGCGGATATTTCACCGCGCTCTTCACCTGCTCCCTGAACTTGGACTGGGTCACCGCGTAAATAAATGTGTTGGTGCAGCAGCTGAGATTCCTCAGCAAATACCCGAAGTTGCTAAAGATCCATTGAGAATCATTCAGATCATTTCCAATCCCTGTGATCTGATAATAGACGACGTTTACAACCAGCGTCATCCACAGGAGGATGAAGCTGCCGGAGATGGTGAAGAGTAAAACCACAGACCTCCTCCTGCTCTCCATCTCCGGGTCACTGCGCTTCTCCCCCTTGCTCTCACCCCTCAGCCCCTGACGGACCCGACTGGCCACTAAAATGTGCCGGACTGTCAGAGCGTTGAGCAGCAGGATCACAGCGAAAGGGAGGAGCGGAGTTAAAACCGTGTCGATCCAGTCAAATGCCACCCACCCGGGATCAGTATAATAACTCTCCACCGGGTAACAGCCCCACGGGACATTGTCGATGGTTGTCCGGGGTTCATTTGTGAAGTAGCGGGGAACGTTTTTCAGACACAGCAGAACGCCGGCTGTGGCGAGAACCGCAGCCGCAGTTTTCCCGGTGCAATATTTAGTTTTCAGCTTCTGGCAACAAATGGCGACAAAGCGATCAAAGGTGAAAGTGACGGTGAACCAGACAGAACAGTCTGTAGCTGAATACCTCAGTACATCGTTAACACTGCACACAGGGGTGATGGACAGGAAACTCCAATAAAAGTAATGGTATCGGATCCGAGTCAAAATGACCTCGGTGATCAGGGCGAGTAGATCGGCCGCTGCCATGGCCACCAGGTAGCGAGTGGTGCAGGTGGAGAGGCCGCACATTCCCCGCGACAGGATCACAATCGCCACTAAATTCACTGCGGAAAGAGAAGGGGAGCGGACACTGGGCATTACTGAACACGGTCTCCGGGGCTGAACACCGGCTCCACTTTCAGCTGGAGATCAGGAGTGTTGGAGTCGGTGCGCGGCTGCAGGTTTAACAATGTCAGACCCGGCTCCGACTGTGCCCGACCTGCCTGCTTCAGGGGAGAGGAGATAAGGCGACGGGCGGGGTAAAGGGCGGGGAGGGAACGAGCAGCCGCCCGCTACAATAGGCGGAATGGTCCTGTCTACAGTTAACCCCGCTCACAGTCTCTGATGGGACCGGTTTCACAGACTTAACCGTGACCGGCCGCGTTTAACCAGGGCTCTGGAAACTCGGCATCTGATGGGGACGAGGAGGGTTCAGAGAGAAGGCAGGGACAACTTAGGATCCGGCAGCAGAGTGGCTCCGTTAATGGATTCATTCCTCAGTTCGGTAACAACACACGCCGGTAGATCCGCGGCCACTGGTTCAGGAGATCGATCCAATTATTGACCAACAGGTGGAGGAATCCGACTGTGACAGACTCCACAGTGAGACGTGTCCACAGGAGCGGGTGTTCACTCTGATCAATAACTCAGACACAGTGAACTTCACAATGTAAACCCCTTCCCAGTCACACCGTCCCGGAGAGCTGCCTGTCCCGAGCACTGGGACAACTCTGGGCAAGGTCCCACTGAAGGCAAGAACAACATTCTAGTGGGTCCCGGCAGTGGGAGAAAGAGAGGTAGTTTCGGCTGTCTGAAAATGAGAAAAATCACAGCGTTAATTCAAAGATATTTCATTTAGAGGATTGATATACTTCACATATTCTTGTACAACAATCATCAGTTAGGAATATTGTAACACGATCAGAATCATGTCAACACCGGTTAACAGACGGAGTTATAAAACTTGAATCGTTCTGCTCACTTACCAGGGACTCCAACGGCAGCAATGATCACGTACAAGATTTTCTCCACGGCGTAATATTCCCGAAGCTTTTCCCACATGTTCTCTGCCCAGCGACGTGTCCCCGTGAACTGCCGGTAATCTCTCGGAATGAAATGCCGGGGCAGAACATTCCCGGAGATTTTATACCATTTTCCGTCTCCACCGGGACAGTGAAGTTTCAACAGATTTAAAAAAATAGAGATTTGGAAATGACTCGCAAACAGATGACATCAGCCAAGTGAAATCCCTGCTGAGACAGGTCGTGATTTATTCAGGGAATTGATTGAGAAATTCCGAAGACTGGGAATTGTGGCGATACTGAGGGATGGAAATTGGGAGCGGCATTGTTCCAGCAAAGGGGATATTGTTTCAAACTCCATCGGATCCATCTCTCCACCACATGTTGTTTATCTGATTTCCTTTACTCAGCAAGGCAATCCCAAATTCAAGGGACCGTCGCAAGGCTTCTGGTGCCCAGTTTAAAGGTGGACTGGACAGCCTTTGTCCACAGCGTGATGAATTAGTTCAACAGATCACATCAGACTAAAATGGCCCGTCCACTCTGTTTTAACACTCAATGTAATCGCGGCTGAACTGATTGTAACCTCAACCCCACACTCCCGGCGACCCCTAGCAAGCATTTAGTCCTTGCTTGCCTCGAATAGATCTGGCTTTGCCTTGGGACAACAACATTCTCTACCTTCATCACCTCTGAGGAGGAACGACCCAAAGACTCACGACACTCAGTGAACAGAACCATTGCCGTCTCAGAATTGTCTTAAAAGTAGAACACACGGCGAATGATGCAACATCTCTCCCTCCTCTCTTTCTCTCTCTCCATCTTTACTGCGGTTCTCTTTCTGAACTGTTACTCTCTCCCCTACACTCTCTATTCTCCCTCCCTGTGCTGCCCGCTCTCTGCCAACCTCTCTCCCCTCCCCCTCCCACTCTTACTGCATCTCTCCATCCTTCTCCCTGTACCTCTCTAATGCTTCTCTCTCCCACTTTTGCCAACCCACTCGCTCTGAACTCCCCTCTCTCCTCATTTTCCCACTCTCCCTTTGATAGTTCACTCTCCCTCCACCTCTTCATTCGTCTTCTCCCCTATCTCTCCCTTTTATCTTTGTACGACCTATTTCTCTATCCATTTCCTCACCTCTCCATCACTTGCCATCACTTCTCTTTCCAAAGCCTTTCTTGGCAAGTGCAGTTAAAACGGTCAGCCACCATGGGATGTAACAGCTGTCCCTAAACCCCCTCCCTCACGCTCGAGATGCCCTTCCAGGTGAGACAGATGTTCACCTGCACCTCCTCTAATCTCATCTACTGCATGTGGTGTTCCAGGTATGGCCTCCTTTACATCGGCGTGGTGAAATGGAGACTCGGCGACCGTTTTTTGTCGAACACATACCCTAGTTCTGCTAAGGCTTGCCGTATCTCCCCGTTGCAAGCCATTGTAACTCCCCCTCGCACACTGACCTTTCTGTCCTGGGCCTCCACCAGCGCCAGAGAGGTTACATTAAAACAGAAAGAACGCCGCTTCATAGTCCGCTTGGGAACCTTGCAACCTAATGGTATGAACATTAGCAAATGCCAGGTAACTAACGTGCAACTTCACGCTTTTCCCTCGCTCTATCGCTTCCTTCACGCGGACTCGCACTTGTTAATCCCCTCCACCTCCATCTTCAACCGATATTCCCTCCTCTCTCTTTATAATTCCAACCTGCTCAATCCTTATCTCGCAACTTTTATCTTTTAACCTCTGGTCTCAACCACCTAACTATTAAAACGGTATTCACCCACTCATCATTCAACTCGCTTTGTCCTGCTGTTCCAGCCTTCTCCAGCTTCCCACCACAATCAGTCTGAAGAAGGGTCTCGAACCGAACATCACCCATCCATGTCCTTGGCAGGCTTAGCCAGTTCGGCGTGCCTTCTACAACTCTCACTAACTTCGACAGATGTAGCGTAGAAAGTATTTTATCAAGATGCATCACAGCTTGGTTTGGGAACAGCTCCATACAAGAACGCCAGAAATTGCTGCGAATTGTCCAGACCATCACACAAAGCAACCTCCCATATATTGACTCAATTTATAAACCACGCTTCCTCGGCAAGGCCAGCAGCATAATCAAGAACGAGTCGCACCATTGCCACTCCTGCTTCTCCTCTGTCCCATCAGGCAAAATGTACAGAAGTGTGAAAATGCACACCTCCAGTTTCAGGGACAGTGTCTTCCCAGCTGTTATCACGCAACTGAATCATCCCACCACAACCAGAAAGCAGTGCTGAACTACTATCTACCTCTTTGTTGATCCTCGGACTATCCTCGATCGGATTTTGCAGGCTTTACCTTGCACTGAACGTTATCCCCTTATCATGTATCTATACTCTGTAAATGGCTCGGTTGTAATGAAGTATTTTGTTTCCATTGACTGGGTAGCACGCAACAAAAGCCAACATTCCAATGGCTTTCTTCACTGCCTGCTGTACCTGCATGCTTCCTTTCAGTGACTGATGCACTAGGACACCCAGATCTCGTTGAACATCCCCTCTTCCTAACTTGACACCATTCAGATAATAATCTGCCTTTCTATTCTTACTTCCAAAGTGAATAACCTCACACTTATCTACATTAAACTGCATCTGCCATGTATCCGCCCACTCAAACAACCTGTCCAAGTCACCCTGCAGCCTTATTGCATCTTCCTCACAATTCACACTACCCCCCAGCTTCGTATCATCTGCAAATTTGCTAATGGTACTTTTACTCCCTTCATCTAAGTCATTAATGTATATCGTAAATAGCTGGGGTCCCAGCACCGAACCTTGCGGTACCCCACTGGTCACTGCCTGCCATTCCGAAAGGGACCCATTTATCCCCACTCTTTGCTTTCTGTCTGTCAACCAATTTTCTATCCATGTCAGTACACTACCCCCAATACCATGTGCTCTAAATTTGCCCACTAATCTCCTATGTGGGACCTTGTCGAAGGCTTTCTGAACGTCGAGGTACACCACATCCACTGACTGTCCCCTGTCAATTTTCCCAGTTACATCCTCAAAAAATTCCAGTAGATTTGTCAAGCATGATTTCCCCTTCGTAAATCCATGCTGACTCGAAATGATCCTGTTACTGCTATCCAAATGCTCAGCAATTTCGTCTTTTATAATTGACTCCAGCATCTTCCCCACCACTGATGTCAGACTAACTGGTATATAATTACCCGTTTTCACTCTCCCTCCTTTCTTAAAATGTGGGATAACCTTTCACTTTTCAGAGAATGTGTTTGTGTGTAAGTGTGTGCGAATGAGTGCGTGTCTCTTCGTGCTGGTGCGTGTGAATATCTGTTAGTGTGAGTGCATGTGTACGTGTGATTGTATGTGAGAATGTGTGAGAGTATATTTGATTCTTTGTGATTGCATTTGAGAGATTGTGTGTGTCTTCGTGCGCGGCTATGTGTGTGTGCGTGTTTTACTGTGTTTGAGGGTGTGAACATGTGTGTTTGTAATGATGTAATGGCATACTGTGGGTTTTAGTGACTACGTGACACGCTGTGGGGCATTACTGATGGAGTGACACACTGTGCAGTGGAACTGATGTAGTGACACAATGTATGGTAGATTAACACACTGTGGGTTGGTACAGATGCAGTGACACACTTTGAAGTTGTATTGATGAAGTCACACACTGCGCAGTAGTACTGATGGAGTGACACGCTGTGCAGTGCACTGATGGAGTGACACAATGTAGGGTAGTACTGATGGAGTGACACAATGCGCTGTAGTACTGATGGAGTGACCCCAGTTGATGCAGTACGGGTGGATTAACATACTGTGGTTTGGTACAGATGGAGTGACACAATTTGCAGTAGTACCGATGAAGTGACACACTTTGCAGTTGTTCTGATGGAATGATACACAGTGGGGCACTACTGATGTAGTGACACACTGCGGTAATACTCATGGAGTGGCACAACGTGTAGTACTGTTGTTATGACAAACTGCGGAGTAGTACTGACGGAGTGACACACAGTGGAATAGCACTGATTTAGTGACAAATTGTGAGGTCATTGCATCAGTACTACCACGCAGTTTGTCACTCCGTCAGTACCACTTCAGTGTGCAACTACATCCCGTGGGGTAACACTGATGTAGTGACACGCTGTGGTGCAGTACTGATGGAGTGACACACTGCGCGGTTGAACTGACGGAGTGAGATACTTCGGTGTAGTGCTGATTGAATGACACACTGGGGGTAGTGTGGACAGAATGGCGCACAGTGGGCTAATACTGAAGTATTGACCCAATCTTTGGTGGTACTGTCGGGTTGCACATTGTGGAATGGTAAGGACTGACGTGGGGTAGTACAGATGGAGAGTTGCACTGATGGGTAATACTAATTGAATGAGTCTGTGTGGTTGTACAAAATGGAATAACTAGCTTAAGGCAGTACTGATGGAATGCATCACTGTGGTGTAATACTGATGGAATAACATATTGTAGGTTTGTACTGATGGAGTGACACGCTCCAGTGTTGTACTGATGGAGTGTAACACTGTGGAGTAGTACTGGTGTAATGACGTACTGTGAGGTGTATTGATGGAATGACACACTGTGGGGTAGCACGGATGTAATAGCACATTCTGTTGGAGTGACGCAGTAATACTGATGGATTGACACGCTCTGCGGTAGTACTGTTGCGATGAAAAACTGTGGTGAAATAGTGATGGAATTACATACTATGGAGTCGCAGCGATGGATTAGCACACTGTTGGGTAATGCGGATGGAATGGCAGATTTGAGATAGTCCTGATGTTGTGAAACACTTTGGGGAGTACTGATGGAAGAACATGCTGCGGGGAGCATTGATGGAGTGACACGTTCTAGGGTTGCACTGGAGTGACATGATGTTGGGCAGTGCTGATGGAGTGCAACACCATGGAGTTGTATTAATGCAGTGAGACACTGTGTGGTTTCACCGACGGAGTGACACATTGAGCAGTAGTACTATTGTGATGACAAACTGTGGTGTAGTACTAACGCAGTGACACACTGAGCGGCAATACTGATGGAATGACACAATTTGTGGCAGCACTTATGGAGTGACCCACTGGGATAGTCCTGATTGAATGATAAACATCGGGTAGTACTAATGGAGTGAGACATGGTGGAGAAATACTAATAGAGTGAAACTGTGGGGAATTACTTTTGGAGTGACAAAGTGAGGTAGGGCTGATGGAGTGACATACTGTGGGGAATACTGATGGTGTGACACTGCGAGGAAGTACTGATCGGTTGACACTGTGGGGTAGTACTGATGGAGTGACACGCTTCGTGGTCTACTGATGGAGTGATAATCACTGGATTGTACTGATGGAGTGACACACGGTGGCGTAGTACTGATGCGACGATAACACGAGTAATATTACTGATGGTGCGATGCTCTATGGGGAGGCACTGATGAAGTGGCACAGTGTACGGTATTACAGATGGAGTAACAAGCTATATTTTATTACTGATGCAGTGGCACACTGTGGGTAGTGCTGTTGGAGTGACACACTTTGAGGTAGTACTGATGGAATGGCGCACTATGTGGCAGTACTGATGCAATAGCATATTATGGAATAGTACTGATTGAGTGACACCCTGCGGTGTAGCACTGTTGGATAGACATATACCAGAGTAATACTGGTGGATTGAAGCACTGTGGGGTAGTACTGATGGAAGAACTCATTGTATAGTACTGATGGAGTGACACACCGTTGGATAGTACTGATAGAGTGACACCCTGTGTGGTAGTACTTATGGAATAATACACAAGGTGCTACTGATGTTGAAAAACACTGTGGGTTTGTATTGATGCAATGGTATATCGTGCGGTAGAACCAATGAAGTGACACGCTCCGGGGTTGTACTGATGGAGTGGCATAGTGTGTTCTAGTAATAATCGTCTAACACACTGTATGCTTGTATTGATGGAGTGATGTCCAGTGGGGTAGTATTGATGGAGTGACACAACGTGGGCAGTACAGATGGAGCAATGCACTTTGGGGTAGTACTAGTGAAGTGACAAACTGTGGGCAAGAACTGATGGAGTGGAACATTTTGCTGTATTACTGATAGAGTGACACAGTGTGCGGTAGTACTGATGGAGGAAGAAACGATATGGTCGTACTGATGTCGTGCCACACTGTCGGATAGTATTAATGGTGTGAAACTAAATGGGGCAGTACTGATGTAATGACACATTATATTGTAGTTCTGATGGAGTGACACTTTGAGGGGGAGAACTGATCGAATGACGCACTGTGGGATAGTACTGATGGAATGACTATCCATTTGTTAGTACTGATGCAATGGCATGCTATGGGATAGCACCGAATATTTCAGGTCCAGGATCCCGCATTAAGAGAGAGAGAGAGAGAGAGAGATGCAAATTAGTCCAGTTTGCAGAAAAAAAGCGAAATAATTTGTACAACAAAGGGAATATTTAGCTTAGTTTAGAGATACAACGCGGAAACATGCACTTCGGCCCACAGAGTCCGCACCGACCAACGATCCCCACACATTAACACACACTAAGGTCAATTTGCACTTATACAAAGCCAATTAACCTGCAAACTTGTATGTCTTTGGAATGTACAATACAATACAATGCAACATATATCTTTATTATCATTGTACAGGAGTACAACAAGATTGGGAATGATGCAATGAATTAATTTGCTAAATTTATACAACCTAGTGAAACAAAATTTGAAACAGTTTTAAAACAGTATAAAGTTCAAGTAGGTCTGTGCCGGTTCACTGTGCGATGTGACCATCCGGCTCAGCAGGACAGGTTCATATCAGCTATGGCCCTGGGGATGACGCTGTTCCTGAGTCTGGAGGTGCGGGCGTAGAAGGCCTTGTATCGTCTGCCGATGGTAGAATTTCGAACAGACTATTGCAGGGGTGTGAGGAGTCTTTGTGAATGCTATCCGACAGTGTGCCACGACATCAGTGCTACCATATCGTTTGTTCCTCCGTCAGTACTACGTTGTGATGCAGTAATAATGGAATAACCGACGATGTGGTAGTACTGATGGAGTGACACGCTGTGCGATAATACTTAGGGATTAGCATCCTGTGGGGTAGTAGTGAAGGACTGGTATATTTTGGGGTAGTACTGATATAGTGACACATTCGATGGTATTATTGAAGGGGTGAAAAACTGTGGGTAGAACTGATGAATTTACATACTGAAGGTGGTACTGATAGAGTGAAACACGGTCGGGAAGAAATGATGGAATGACATACTGTGGGGTTGTACTGATGAGAGTGGCACGATCTTGGGTACGACTAATGGAGTAACATGTAGTACTGATGGAGTGACAGACTGTGAAGTAGTATTGATGGAGTAACCTAACGTAGGGTAGTGTTGAAGTAATGGCACATTCTGGGGTAGTTCTGATCGGGTGACATATTGTGCGGTAGTACTGTTGTCGTGACATAATGTGGGATGGAATTGATGGAGTGACACTCTGCGGTAGTACTGATGGAGTGACGCACTGTAGGGTAGTACTGGTGTAATGGTATACTGTTGGATAGTACTGATGGAGTGACGCACTGTGGTGTAGTACTGGTATAACGGTATACTGTTGGATATTACTGATGGAGTGACGCACTGTAGGGTAGTACTGGTGTAATGGTATACTGTTGGATAGTACTGATGGAGTCACGCACTGTGGGGTAGTACTGGTATAACGGTATACTGTGGGATAGTACTGATGGAGTGACGCAATGTAGGGTAGTACTGGTGTAACGGTATACTGTGGGATAGTACTGATGGAGTGACGCACTGTGGGGTAGTTCTGGTGTAACGGTATACTGTGGGATAGTACTGATGGAGTGACATCGGCGAGACCAAGCGCAAGCTCGACGATCGTTTCGCTGAACAGCTCCACACAGTCGTACCTGATCTCGCGGTTGCTCAGCACTTTAACTCGCCCCCGCTCCCCCATTCCCAATCTGAACTTTCTGTCCTGGGCATCCACCGTTGTCAGAGTGAGGCCCAGCGCAAATTGGAGGAACAGCACCTCATACTTCGCTTGGGCAGCAAACATACCAGCGATATGAACATTGACTTATCTAACTTCAATTAGCCATTGCTTCCCCTCTCTCTCCATCCCTCCTCCTTCCCAGTTCTCCCACCAGTCTCACTGTCTCCAACAAAATTCTAACTCTTTCCTGCCGACCTCTCCGACATCAGTCTAAAGAAGGGTCTCGACCCGAAACGTCACCCATTCTTTCTCTCCATAGGCGCTGCCTGTCTCGATGAGTTACACCAGCATTTTGTGTCTACCTTCGATTTAAACCAGCATCTGCATTTCTTTCCTACACGAAGTACAAGGAACGGCAGGACTTTCGGCTAATAATAGCTGTGCCGAACATGAAACGACCAACCTTACCTGCCTGCTCACAATGCAATGCCCTTCATTACCTGAAAATCTGAACTTGTCTTAAATATCAGTATTGTATCTGCCTCCAACTCCAGCGGAGTGGGTGGTAAGATTTTAGGACCCGTTATACAGGATGATGCGACAGAGTATTTATAAGTGCACGATGAAATAAGCATAAGTTGGCACGGCTTTGTGAAGGGAAGGTCGTGTTTGATAAATTTGCTGGAATTATTTGAAGAAGTAAATAGCAAGACAGCCAACGGAGAGACAGTAGATGTTGTTTACTTTGATTTTCCGAAAGCCTTTGACCAGGTGTCGCACGATGGCTGCTTAGGAAGATGAGAGCCCACGGTGTCAAATGGCAAACACCAGCATGGATAACTGGTTGGCTGGATGGCAGAAGACAAAGAGTGGCAATAAAGGGGGATTTTTTTTCTCGTTGGCTAACAGTAACTAGTGAAGATCTTCAAGGATCGGTGTTTGTCCGCTACTCCACGTTTTATATTATGATTTGGACGAGGGGATTGAAGGCTTTGTGGGCAAGTTTGCCGAGGTTACGAAAAGAAGTGGTAGGGCAGGTAGTTTAGAGAAAGCATGGACTCTGCAGAAGGACTTGGACATGTTGGGGGAATACAGAGCTTTATTTGTCATTCGGTACAGAGGTACCGAACGAAATTACATTGCAGTCACACACGGTAGCGCAGCGGTAGAGTTGCGGCTTTACTGCGAATGCAGCGCCGGAGACTCAGGTTCGATCCTGACTACGGGTGCTGCACTGTAAGGAGTTTGTACGTTCTCCCCGTGACCTGCGTGGGTTTTCTCCGAGATCTTCGGTTTCCTCCCACACTCCAAAGATGTACAGGTATGTAGGTTAATTGGCTGGGTAAATGTAAAAAATTGTCCCTAGTGGGTGTAGGATAGTGTTAATGTGCGGGGATCGCTGGGCGGCACGGACTTGGTGGGCCGAAAAGGCCTGTTTCCGGCTGTATATATATGATATGATATGATATGACATGACCCCAACACAAATATCCATCACAGTGACTCCAAACACCCCCTCACTGTGATGGAGGCAACAAAACTTCCACTCTTCCCCACGCCCACGGACAGACAGCTCGTCCCCGACCGACCCACACAGTCCCAGCAAGGGGATGGAAGTCCCCGCGGCCGAGCCGCACCGGGAGCTGAAAAGTCCCGCGGCTGAGCCGGGCGATTGAAGGCCCCGCGGCCGAGCCGTACCGGGTGCTGAAAAGTCCCGCGGCCGAGCCGGCGATGGAAGGCCCCGCGGCCGTACCGTGCGCTGCTAAGTCCCGCGGCCGAGCCGCACCGGGCGATGTTAGGTTCCGCGGCCGAGCCGCACCAGCGCTGCCAAGTCCCGCGGCCTAGCCGCACCGGGCGATGTTAGGTCCCGCGGCCGAGCCGCACCAGCGGTGTAAAGTCCAGCGGCCGAGCCGCACCGGGCGATGGAAGGCCCCGCGGGCGATGGAAGGCCCGCGGCCGAGACGCGCCCCGCGCCGTGAGGAAGAGACCTAAAAAGGAAAGGTTTCGCCCACCAAACCCCACCCCACCCCCCCGCACATACACAGCCAAAAAACAAAAACCATCCCAACACCGACACACAACAAAAAAAAGGAAAAAAGACGAACAGACTGCCAGCGAGCCGCAGCCGTTAGAAGTAGAGAAGTGGCAGATGGAATATAGTGTAGCAAAGTGCGGAGTATTTGGTAGTAGGAATAATGGCGTAGACTATTGTCTAAGTGGGAAATAATCCATAAATCGGAAGTGCAAAGGGACTTGGGAGTGCTGGTTAAGGATTCCCAAATTTTCCGTGAGAATGATCAGCCATGATCACATGGAATGGTAGTGCTGGCTCGAAGGGTCGAATGGCCTACTCCTGCACCTATTTTCTATTGTCTATTGTCTAATGGAAGCAAACTCATTGCTTGCATTTATTTCAAGAGGACTTGTATACAGAAACACGGATGTAATGTTGAGGCTATACAAGGCGCTGGGAAGTCCGCATTTGGAATATTGTGAGCAATTCTGGGCACCATATCAGAGGAAAGGTGTGCTAGCTCTGGAGAGGGTCCAGAGGAGGTTTACAAGAATGATCCCAGCAATAAGTTAAACTATGGCGAGCGTACGTCGGCTCCCGGCTTGCACTCGGAGTTTAGAAGTATGAGGGTGGACCTCATTGAAACATACAGATATGTGAATGGTTTAGATCCAGTGGATGTGGAAAGTATGTTTCGACCTGTGGGAGCGTCTCGGACAAGAGATAATTTCCTCAGAATTAATCTACGTTCTCTTTTGAAGATGATCAGAAATTTATTTGGTCAGAAGGTGATGAATTTGTGGAGTTATTTGCCACAACAGGCTGTGTAGGTCACGTCAGTGGATATTTAAAGACGTAGACAGAAAGATTCTTGATTAATACAGGTATCAGAAGTTATGGGGAGAAGGCAGGAGAATGGGGTTTGGAGGGAAAAAGATTGGCGGATAAGAAGATTGGTCGAATGGTCTAATTCTACTCCTATTCCTTATCACCCAATGCCCACCTGCGGTATTGCGTTCGATGCACTTAATGCCCCTTGCTTTCCCCGCACACCTCGTTTAAACTTCACCCCTTTCACCATAAAGGGGTGGCCTTCAATACTTGATATTTCCATCTTGAGAGGAATGTTCTGACTGTTCACCATATCTTTGCCTCTCATAATTTGCTATCGATCTATCAGGTTACTGCCCGAACTCCGATGAATCAGTCCAACGTCTGGTTGTGCATACGCTCCAGGCGATGTTCTTGTAAACGTCTTTAACACGATTTCCGAAGCGCCCATATCCTTCGTGTACGAGAGCGAACATAACTGTACACAATGCTGCAAAATCGGCCGAAGTAAAGTTCTCTAAAGTTGAATATTGACATCCGACTCATATTCAATGACTCGGTCAAATATAGCAAGCATTCTACGTGGCTTATTTATTACTCTAAACGTACTACCACGATTTACGTGTTTCGCATTGGGAACTCAAGATCCATCATAAGCAATGCTGATGCTGCGATGCACTTATCTTGTACAGACAGTGAGGGCTGTTGTGCCTCGATGTTGCAGTGTACTGCTGATGTTCATCCAGGGGAGGGCGCTGTGACAGTCTATTGCTACTGTACATGCACTGAGGTGCGCTGTGTGTTGATGTTGCCGTGGCTGCTGATGTTTATCCAGGGGAGGGCGCCATGACAGGATATTCCCACTGTACATGCACTGAGGTGCGCTATGTGGATGTTGCATTGTGCTGCTGATGTTCATTCAGGGGAGGGCGACGTGACAGTCTATTGCCACTGTACATCCACTGGGGTGCGCTGTGTGAGGATGCTGCAGTGCACTGATAAAGAAGAACACTGGGTACAAAAGTCGTAGCAGCAGAAGTAGGGCACCAGGCCCATCGAGTCCACTCCGGCATTCTATCATGGCTCACCTATAGTTCCCACTCAACTACATTCTCCTGCCGTCTCCCCGTATTGGTCGACACTCTTACGAATCACGACCATGTCCAGCTCCGATTTAAAAAATACCCAGTGACGGTTTCTACACCTGCCTGTGGCAGAATTCCAAAGATTTACCGCCTTCTTACGAAATAAATTCCTCATCATCTAAATTTAAGCGTACGTCCATTTATTCTGAGGCTAGTCAAAAGGTGGTGAATCTGGGGAATGCTGCGACAGACGCCTCTGGAGGCCGCCATTGGGGAATTAACAGGTTTTTAAATTGGGGATGGGCAGGTCTGTGATTAGTAAGAGTGTCAAAGTTGGGGTTGGGTTTGAGTGGGGAAGATAGGGCAGCCATGATCGAATAGCGGATCAGACTCGGTGAGCCTAGTGACTTACTCAAATGACGTATGAACTTATGAACTCATTACTGACTCCGGGATTGGACGGAGTCTATAGACATAGAAAACATAGAAAATGGGTGCGGGAGGATGCCCTTTGGCCCTTCGAGCCAGCACCGCCATACACTGTGATCATGGCTGATCATGCACAATCAGTAACCTGTGCCTGCCTTCTCCACAAATCCCTTGATTCCGCCCGCCACTATAGCTCTAACACTGGTCGCTATTCAAGGATTTGACAATTGACACGAACGACGACGTCAACACCTTTACAAATGCGATGACAAAATGTGCGCAGAAATGCGATTCCCGACGCAGTCTCGCCATCTCTCTATCCAGCTAATTGCTATAAGCCACGATAGCTCTCTAGCTATCTAGCTGTCTCGCTCTCTAGCCATCTTGCTGTCTAGCTATCTAGCTATGTGGCTATCTAGCCATCTCGATCTGTAGCTATCAATATAGTTATATATCTACCTGACTAGCTATCTAGCTAAGGTAGACAAAATGCTGGAGTAACTCAGCGGGTCAGGCAGCATCTCAGGAGACAAGTAATGGGTGACGTTTCGGGTCGAGACACTGCTTCAGACTGATGTCAGCGGATGGAGCCGGACAAAGATAGGATATAGACGGAGACAGGAAGACTGGTGGGAGAACTGGGAAGGGGGAGTGGATTGAGAGGGAAAGCAGGGACTATCTGAAGTTAGACAAGTCAATGTTGATACCGCTGAGGTGTAAACTACCCAAGCGAAATATGAGGTGCTGTTCCTCCAATTTGCGTTGGGCCTCACTCTGACAATGGAGGAGGCCCATGACAGAAAGGTCAGATTGGGAATGGGAGCGGGATTTGAAATGCTGAGCCACCGGGAAATCAGGTTGGTTGAGACGGACTGAGCGGAGGTGTTCAGCGAAACGATCGTTGAGCCTCCGCTTGGTCTCGCCGATGGAGAGAGTTTGACACTTGGAACAGCGGATACAGCTGACGTTGGAGGAGGTGCAGGTGAACCTCTGCCTCACCTGGAAAGACTGTTTGGGTCCTTCGATGGAGTTGATTTGGGAGGTAAAGGGACTCGCCCCTCGACCAACACCTGTCCATTTAACTCCCCACTCGACCAACACCTGTCCCTTTACCTTCCCCTCGATCAACACCTGTCCCTTTACCTCTCCCCAACTAGCCTTCTAACCGTCTCGCCAAATAGCCATCTACCTTTCAAGCGATCTAACCATCCAGCCATCTAGCCATCTTAGCTAGTCATCTATACGTATAGCTATTTAGTTAGCGATTTAACTATCTAGCTGGGTATCACAACATGCTGGTCAGGCAGCATCTATGAGAGAGGGAATGGGTGACGTTTCGGGTCGAGATCCTTCTTCAGTCTCGACCCGAAAAGTCATCCATTCCCTCTCTCCAATATGCTGCCTGACCTGCTGAGTTACTCCAGCATTTTGTGAAACCTTCGATTTGTACCAGCATCTGCAGTTATTTTCCTAACTATCAAGCTATCTCACGTGCTATGTAGCTATCTATCTAGCTGGATCTAACAGGATCTCCCTCTCTCCTGAGGCCCACAGAGGATGAGATAGAGAGAGAGAGCGCACCCCTCAAATAGCTGCTTAGATAGAGAGCTGCCTATCTTACTATCAATATAAGCAGCTATCTCGCCATACAGATATCCAGCTTTCTAGCTGTCGAGCATTGCATGCAGATAACTATCTAGTTAGTTCGCTATCTTGCTATCGAGATAGCTCACACGCTGTCTGGCAGTCTATCCTGATGGCTAGCAATGTAGCTCTCGAGATAGCTGGATTGATAGCTACAGAGTTAGATATTATGGTAGCTACATAGCTAGGTCGCTAACGAGACTGATGGCTAGATAGAGAGATAACTAGATTAGTAGATTGATAGCCAACCGCTTTGACGGCCAGATAGCGGTTTAGCTTGGTAGAGCTTTGCTAGATGGCTAGTGAGCTAGGCATCTAGCCAGCCACACCAGTAGATGGTTCAGTAGACAGATAGCTAGTGAGTTTTACAGAGATTTAGCACCTATCTAGCTGGATCCAACTAGGAGTCTCTCGTTCTCCCTTTCACGCGGCCGCCAGAAAGCGAGTGAGCGAGAGAGGGCACTCCACAAAGAGTTGCCTACAAAACTACCTAACTATTTTGCTGTGCAGAGATCCAGCTATCTCGCCACCCATCTGTCTAACGTTCAAGCGATCTAGCAATTCAGCTATTTAGCTAGGTAGAGAGTTAACACGCTCTCTGGCTGTCTTTCCCGCTGGCTATCAATCTAAATAACTTGATATCCAGCTATCTAGCTGTCATGCTAACTAGTAAAGCAGCTTTCCGCCTATTGAGGGATCCAGCAACCTATCAATTTGACTATCCATCCAGCTGTCCAGCTGTATAGTTAACAGGCTACATAGCTATCTCTCGAACTTGCTTGTTATGCAAGTGAGATGACTTGGACCAATCCTTTTACTGCTATCCAAATGCGCCGTTATTACCTCTTTAATTATTGACTCCAACATCTTCCCCAGCACCGATGTCAGGCTAACTGGTCAATAATTCCCGGTTTTCTCTCTCGCTCCTTTCTTGAAAAATGTGATAACATTCGCTCCCCTCCAATCCACAGGAACTGATCCTGAATCTATTGAACATTAGAAAATGATCACCCATACGTCCACGATTTCTAGAGCAATCTCCTTGAGTATTCTGTGATGCAGACCATCAGACGCTGAGGATTTATCAGCCTTCAGTCTCACTGAACTAAGCTAACTGAACTATTTCGTGGCATAGTCAGCGTGTCCCATAAGGTTTTCCGTCGTGCTGGTTGACTCTATAACTATAAATAGAGTGGGATTGTGTGCCTGGAAGACAGCCGAGGATGAGCCTCGAATTGGCCTCTGATTGCTTTTCCGCGGTTGGGCATAATTTAGAAACCAACCGCACTTGCTTGAAAATAACATTTATATCAAGGATTTAATTTGTCAACTGTTGCGAGCTGTGCGAAGTTCTATTTTTAGTTCCTCAGACACTGAAGCGCTGACTCTCATTTTAGTTCCATCCTGGGTGAACAATTCCCGGGCGTTGCCCAACTTCCAGCTTTTGGATAATGGGGACATCCCGTATACAGAACGAGAACTGATACCCAGCAGTCAATCAATTGGTCATTTGGGGATAATTCCTCGCAGTGGGTAGTTTCCGCATTTCTTTTTCTAAATTTGGTGCCTCTGATCGTCATTACTGCTGCTCTGGAATCTGGAGAAGATACATGCTGTTGTACGACTGCTTTGTTCAGTTATTGATCACAGCACACCAGCTTCCTGCTGAGCAGTCGGCCAGGGTTTGATTACCCGTCACCGAGGTTTGCCCAAACCATGGGCAATCCGCATCCCTGGAGCAGCGGAGATTTAGTTCAGATCGCAATCAGCACACACTAATAAAAAGCAAGAATTTTTAATTCAGTTAAATGGGTTCCCTGGCCAATTATCACTCACTGTGAGCCGGTCCCTGGATCCGGGATGGAATTCTCCACCCGTCAGCTTTTCCCGGTAAACCCATGAAAGCATAGAAAAACAGGTGCAGGAGGAAGCCATTTGGCCCATCGAGCCTGTACGCACTGCCATTCATTGTGATCATGGCTGACCATCCACAATCAGTAGCCCGTGCCTGCCTTCTCCCCATTTCCCTTGATTCCACCATCCCATCGAGCTCTATCCAAAACTCTTTTAAATTCATCCACCGAATTGGCCCCCACTGCCTTCTTTCACAGAGAATTCCACAAATTCACATCTCTCTGGCTGAAATGTTTTTTCTCACCTCAGTTTTAAATGGCTTTCCCTTTATTCTTAGACTGTGGCCCCTGTTTCTGGACTCTCACAACATTTGGGAACATTTTTCCTGTATCTGGCTTGTCCAGTCCATTCATAATGTTATACGTTTCTATAAGATCCCCTCTCACCCTTCTAAATTCCGACGAACACAAGCCCAGTCTTCAATCTTTGCTAATACGACATTCCCGCCATCCCGATGGATTAACCTCCGGAACCCACGCTGCACATGCCTCAGTAGCAAGGATGTCCCTCCTCAAATTAGGAGAGCAAAACTGCACACAATTCTCCTGATGAGGTCTAACCAGGGCCCTATACAACTGCAGAAGGACCGCTTTCCTCCTATATTTATTGCAGGTTTCCGCAATTAACTAGGGCAGACCACAACATCCAGACAATATGTTCACACCCAGTGTCGTCAGTCTGTCCTCCACCCTCCCTCTGTCTATTTCTCTCTGTGGAATCTTTCTCTTCACTTCCCATTTGTTCCGTCAGGACCTTCATCGTGTCCTCCCGAACAGATAGACGGAACATCTCATTCCGCCCTCAGCCATAAGCTATCCCACACAGCACATTCCATGTTCTCCCTGCCTGTCCCCATTATAGCTTTACCTACTTTACAATAATTCAGCTCCCTGTGCTCGACCTCGCTGGGAATCGGGCCGCAACGTCGAATGAGACCTGTTGCTTCACAGACCTGCTTGACCAGCTGAGTTCCTCCAGCGTTCTGTTGCAGGACTCCAGATTCTGTATCTCTATTCTCTTTTGATACAAATTTATTTTTCTGTGTTGGTGGAAGATATTTGTTTTCCTCTT
>NW_027602350.1:0-38731 GCF_053455715.1 Rhinoraja longicauda
ACGACCCCTGTTGTCCCCCTCCCCAGTCCCCATTCTCAGACCCCCCCCATTCTCTCTCTCCCCCAGACACACTCTCAGTGCTTTTTTCGAAACACTTGCCCCGGTGGCCCACGAGCATAGGGGCCCAATGCTGATCTGTGTATGATAAGTGACTTGCAATAAAAAAAAATACTTTAAAAAAAGATAAGTGCTTTTTAAGTGCTTGTTTTGAAACATTCACGGTCACATAGTGCTTCTCACTGCGATCTGTTAGTGGTGCTTTTCGAAACAATGTAGCACCCATCTCAAACAAGCATTGGGAGGATGGGAGGGAGGGAAGGGGAGGGAGGGAGGAGAGAGGTGTGGAGGGAGGGGGGAAGGGGAGGGGGAACGGGGGGGAGGGAGAGGGGAGGGAGAGGGGAGGGAGGGGGGATGGGATGGGGGAAGGGGGGAGGGAGGGGGACCTCCCCTTTTCCCAGTACCCCTCTTTCCCCGTTGGGCCCGTCCTTGTAGGGTTTCCATTGTAACCGGGAGGAGGGGAGGGAGGGAGGAGGAGGTGTGGAGGGAGGAGGGGAGGGGGGGGAGGGGAGGGGGAGGGAGAGGGTTAGGGGGGGAGGGGGAGGGGGGAGGGGAGGGGGGAAGGGGAGGGAGGGGGACCTCCCCTTTTCCCAGTACCCCTCTTTCCCCGTTGGGCCCGTCCCCGTAGGGTTTCCTTTGTAACCAGAAGGGGGGGAGGGAGGGTGGAAGGAGGGGGGAGGGGGAGAGGGATGGAAGGGTGGAGGGAGGGGGGGAGGATGGAGGGAAGGAGGGAGGGGGGGGGGAGTTAGGGGAGGAGGGGTGAGGGAGGTGGGGAGGGAGTTGGGGAGGAGGGGGGGAGGGAGTGGGGATGGAGGTGGGAAGGAGTGGGGAGGAAGGGGTTGAGGGGGGAAGGGGGGGAGGGAGGGAATAGGGGCCCCATGCTTATCTGTGTATGTTAAGTGACTCGCACAACTTTAAAAAACTGGCAGTTGCTTTTCGCAACAATGTTGCAACAATCTCACACAAGCATTGTGACGTCACAAGCTGAAGATGTAAATTTAAAACCGAGCTGATCTCTCATTGGTGCACGGGTGCCATTGTGACATCACGCACTGAAGCCCCTTCAAGAAAAGGGTTAGAAATGAAAATTTATACTTTAATATCTCTCTAGCTTTAAAAAGGTAGCTTCAATTTGAACGAAAGTACTTACAATAGTTGCCCATGTTAATGGTGAATACGGCGGTACAAAAATCGTAGCGCTTTGGTGTACCGTCTGGGAGGAGTAGGGTTTGGCCCCTTCAAGAAAAGTGTTAGAAATGAAAATTTTAACTTTAATATCTCTCTAGCTTTAAAAAGGTAGCTTCAATTTGAACGAAAGTACTTACAATAGTTGCCCATGTCAATGGTGAATACGGCGGTACAAAAATCGTAGCGCTTTGGTGTACCGTCTGGGAGGAGCAGGGTTTGTAAGTTATGGACAGAAATCTTCGGAATCTTCCGTATATACATACGGAATCTTCCGTATATACATACGGAATGTTGGACCGCAGAGTTTTAGTATTATACTAGACCGAGTGGGCCCGTTGGGCCCGTCCTCGTAGGGTTTCCATTGTAACCGGGAGGGGAGGAAAGGGGGAGGGTTGGGGGAGGGAAGGGGGAGGGAGGAGGGGAGGGAGGGGGGGAGGGGAGGGGGGGAGGGAGAGGGGAGGGAGGGGGGTAGGGGGGAGGGAGGGGGGAGAGGGGGGGATGGGAGGGAGGGGGGTAGGGGGGAGGGGGAGGGAGGGAGAGGGGATGGGGGAGGGGAGGGGGAAGGGGGGAGGGAGGGGGACCTCCTCTTTTCCCAGTACCCCTCTTTCCCCGTTGGGCCCGTCCTCGTAGGGTTTCCATTGTAACCGGGAGGAGGGGAGGGCGGGAAGGGGGAGGGAGGGAGGAGGGAGGTGTGGAGGGAGGAGGGGAGGGGGAGGGAGGGGGGGAGGGGAGGGAGGGGGGAGGGGGAGGGGGGAAGAGGGGTAGGGGGGAGGGGAGGGAGGAGGGGAGGGAGGGGAACTCCCCTTTTCCCAGTACCCCTCTTTCCCCGTTGGGCCCATCCCCGTAGGGTTTCCATTGTAACCGGGAGTGGGGGAGGGAGGGTGGAAGGAGGGGGAGAGGGGTGGAAGGGTGGAGGGAGGGGGGGAGGGAGTGGGGGAGGGTCGGATGGAGGGAAGGTAACCCCTGTTGTCCCCCTCCCCAGTCCCCATTCTCAGACCCCCCCCATTCTCTTGGAATAAAAAAAAAAACTTTTTTAAAAAAAGTGCTTTTTAATTGCTTGTTTTGAAACATTCGCGGTTAAGTGCTTTTTTAAAAAACATTCGCGGTTAAGTGCTGGTTTTGAAACATTCGCGGCTACTTAGTGCTTCTGTCAGTTGCTTTTCGAGGGAGGGAGTAGGGAGGTGTGGAGGGGGGAGGGGAGGGGGAGGGAGGGGGAGGGGAGGGGGGAAGGGGGGGAGGGAGAGGGGAGGGAAGGGGTTAGGGGGGAGGGGGAGGGAGGGGGGAGGGGGGAAGGGGAGGGAGGGGGGAAGGGGAGGGGGAGGGAGGGGGGAGGGAGAAGGGAGGGAGGGGGGAGTGAGGGGGGAGGGAGGGGAACCTCCCATTTTCCCAGTACCCCTCTTTCCCCATTGGGCCCGTCCTCGTAGGGTTTCCATTGTAACCGGGAGGAGGGGAGGGAGGGTGGAAGGAGGGGGGAGGGGGAGAGGGATGGAATGGTGGAGGGAGGGGGGAGGGAGTGGGGGAGGGTGGGATGGAGGGAAGGAGGGAGGGGGGGAGTTAGGGGCTGAGTGGTGAAGGAGGTTGGGATTGAGGGGGGAGGGAGGGGGGAGGGAGTGGGGATGGAGGTGAGAAGGAGGGGGGAGGAAGGGGTTGAGGGGGGAAGTGGGACCTCCCCTTTTCCCAGTACCCCTCTTTCCCCCACCACCAAGCCCCCTCCGCAACGACCCCTGTTGTCCCCCTCCCCAGTCCCCATTCTCAGACCCCCCCCCCCCCCCATTCTCTCTCTCCCCCAGACACACTCTCAGTGCTTTTTTCGAAACACTTGCCCCGGTGGCCCACGAGCATAGGGGCCCAATGCTGATTTTGTATGATAAGTGACTTGCAATAAAAAAAAATACTTTAAAAAAAGATAAGTGCTTTTTAAGTGCTTGTTTTGAAACATTCACGGTCACATAGTGCTTCTCACTGCGATCTGTTAGTGGTGCTTTTCGAAACAATGTAGCACCCATCTCAAACAAGCATTGGGAGGATGGGAGGGAGGAAGGGGAGGGAGGGAGGAGAGAGGTGTGGAGGGAGGGGGGAAGGGGAGGGGGAACGGGGGGGAGGGAGAGGGGAGGGAGGGGGGATGGGATGGGGGAAGGGGGGAGGGAGGGGGACCTCCCCTTTTCCCAGTACCCCTCTTTCCCCGTTGGGCCCGTCCTCGTAGGGTTTCCATTGTAACCGGGAGGAGGGGAGGGAGGGAGGAGGAGGTGTGGAGGGAGGAGGGGAGGGGGGGAGGGGAGGGGGAGGGAGAGGGTTAGGGGGGAGGGGGAGGGGGGAGGGGAGGGGGGAAGGGGAGGGAGGGGGACCTCCCCTTTTCCCAGTACCCCTCTTTCCCCGTTGGGCCCGTCCCCGTAGGGTTTCCTTTGTAACCAGAAGGGGGGGAGGGAGGGTGGAAGGAGGGCGGAGGGGGAGAGGGATGGAAGGGTGGAGGGAGGGGGGGAGGATGGAGGGAAGGAGGGAGGGGGGGGAGTTAGGGGAGGAGGGGTGAGGGAGGTGGGGAGGAAGTTGGGGAGGAGGGGGGGAGGGAGTGGGGATGGAGGTGGGAAGGAGTGGGGAGGAAGGGGTTGAGGGGGGAAGGGGGGGAGGGAGGGAATAGGGGCCCCATGCTGATCTGTGTATGTTAAGTGACTTGCACAACTTTAAAAAACTGGCAGTTGCTTTTCGCAACTGGGAGGGAGGAGGGAGGTGTGGAGGGAGGGGAGGGGGAGGGAGGGGGGAGGGGAGGGGGGAAGGGGGGGGAGGGGGGAGGGAGAGGGGGAGGGAGGGGGGAGGGGGGAGGGAGAGGGGTAGGGGGGGGAGGGGAGGGGGAAGGGGAGGGAGGGGGACCTCCCCTTTTCCCAGTACCCCTCTTTCCCCGTTGGGCCCGTCCTCGTAGGGTTTCCATTGTAACCGGGAGGAGGGGAGGGAGGGAAGGGGGAGGGAGGGAGGTGTGGAGGGGGAGGGAGGGGGGAGGGGAGGGGGGAAGGGGGGGAGGGAGGGGGGGTGGAGGTGGGAAGGAGTGGGGAGGAAGGGGTTGAGGGGGGAAGGGGGGGGGAGGGAGGGAATAGGGGCCCCATGCTGATCTGTGTATGTTAAGTGACTGGCACAACTTTAAAAAACTGGCAGTTGCTTTTCGCAACAATGTTGCAACCATCTCACACAAGCATTGTGACGTCACAAGCTGAAGACCTTGAAAAAAAAGGTCAGAAAAAAAATTATGTAAATTTAAAGTAGTAAACACCCAATAGCAGCCGCTTGTCCATCGCGAGCTGATCTCTCATTGGTGCACGGGTGCCATTGTGACATCACGCGCTGAAGCCCCTTCAAGAAAAGGGTTAGAAATGAAAAATTTATACTTTAATATCTCTCTAGCTTTAAAAAGGTAGCTTCAATTTGAACGAAAGTACTTACAATAGTTGCCCATGTTAATGGTGAATACGGCGGTACAAAAATCGTAGCGCTTTGGTGTACCGTCTGGGAGGAGTAGGGTTTGGCCCCTTCAAGAAAAGTGTTAGAAATGAAAATTTAAACTTTAATATCTCTCTAGCTTTAAAAAGGTAGCTTCAATTTGAACGAAAGTACTTACAACAGTTGCCCATGTTAATGGTGAATACGGCGGTACAAAAATCGTAGCGCTTTGGTGTACCGTCTGGGAGGAGCAGGGTTTGTAAGTTATGGACAGAAATCTTCGGAATCTTCCGTATATACACACATACATACGGAATGTTGGACCGCAGAGTTTTAGTAGTATATAGATAGATAGATAGACTAGACCGAGTGGGCCCGTTGGGCCCGTCCTCGTAGGGTTTCCATTGTAACTGGGAGGATGGGAGGGAGGGAAGAGGGAGGGAGGGAGGGAGGAGGGAGGTGTGGAGGGAGCAGGGGAGGGGGAGGGAGGGGGGGAGGGGAGGGTGGAGTGGAGGGGTAAGGGGGGGAGGGAGGGGGACCTCCCCTTTTCCCAGTACCCCTCTTTCCCCGTTTGGCCCGTCCCCGTAGGGTTTCCATTGTAACGGGGAGGGGGGAGGGGAGGGAGGGGGGTAGGGTGGAGGGGGAGGGAGGGGGAGGGAGAGGGGAGGGGGAAGGGGAAGGGGGGAGGGAGGGGGACCTCCCCTTTTCCCAGTACTCCTCTTTCCCCGTTGGGCCCGTCCTCGTAGGGTTTCCATTGTAACCGGGAGGGGGGGAGGGAGGGAGGAGGGAGGTGTGGAGGGAGGAGGGGAGGGAGGGAGGGGAGGGGGAGGGGGGGAGAGGGGTAGGGGGGAGGGGAGGGAGGAGGGGAGGGAGGGGGAACTCCCCTTTTCCCAGTACCCCTCTTTCCCCGTTGGGCCCGTCCCCGTAGGGTTTCCATTGTAACCGGGAGGGGGGGAGGGAGGGTGGAAGGAGGGGGGAGGGGGAGAGGGGTGGAAGGGTGGAGGGATGGGGGGAGGGAGTGGGGGAGGGTCGGATGGAGGGAAGGAGGGAGGGGTGAGTTAGGGGCTGAGTGGTGATGGAGGTTGAGATTGAGGGGGGAGAGAGTGGGGATGGAGGTGGGAAGGAGGGGGGAGGAAGAGGTTGAGGGGGAAGTGGGACCTCCCCTTTTCCCAGTACCCCTCTTTCCCCCACCACCAAGCCCCCACCGCAACGACCCCTGTTGTCCCCCTACCCAGTCCCCATTCTCAGACCACCCCCCATTCTCTTGGAATAAAAAAAAATGCTTTAAAAAAAAAAGTGCTTTTTAATTGCTTGTTTTGAAACATTCGCGGTTAAGTGCTGGTTTTGAAACATTCGCGGCTACTTAGTGCGTCTGTCAGTTGCTTTTCGAGGAAGGGAGTAGGGAGGTGTGGAGGGGGGAGGGGAGGGGGAGGGAGGGGGGGAGGGGAGGGGGAAGGGGGGGAGGGGGAGGGGAGGGGGAAGGGGGGGAGGGAGAGGGGAGGGAAGGGGGTAGGGGGGAGGGGGAGGGAGGGGGGAAGGGGAGGGAGGGGGGAAGGGGAGGGGGAGGGAGGGGGGAGGGAGAAGGGAGGGAGGGGGGAGTGAGGGGGAGGGAGGGGAACCTCCCATTTTCCCAGTACCCCTCTTTCCCCATTGGGCCCGTCCTCGTAGGGTTTCCATTGTAACCGGGAGGAGGGGAGGGAGGGAAGGGGGAGGGAGGGAGGAGGGAGGTGTGGAGGGAGGAGGGGAGGGGAGGGGGAGGGGAGGGGGGGAGGGGGGAAGGGGGGAGGAGGGAGGGAGAGGGGAGGGAGGGGGGTAGGGGGGGAGGTAAGGGGGAGGGTGGGGGAGGGGGGAAGGGGGAGGGAGGGGGATCTCCCCTTTTCCCAGTACCCCTCTTTCCCCGTTGGGCCCGTCCTCGTAGGGTATCCATTGTAACCGGGAGGAGGGGAGGGAGGGAAGGGGGAGAGAAGGAGGAGGGAGGTGTGGAGGGAGGAGGGGAGGGGAGGGAGGGGGAGGGGAGGGAGGGGAAGGGGGGAGGGGAGGGGGAAGGGGGTAGTGAGGGGGACCTCCCCTTTTCCCAGTACCCCTCTTTCCCCATTGGGCCCGTCCTCGTAGGGTTTCCATTGTAACGGGGAGGAGGGAGGGAGGGTGGAAGGAGGGGGGAGGGGGAGAGGGATGGAAGGGTGGAGGGAGGGGGGAGGGATTGGGGGAGGGTGGGATGGAGGGAAGGAGGGAGGGGGGGAGTTAGGGGCTGAGTGGTGATGGAGGTTGGGATTGAGGGGGGAGAGAGTGGGGATGGAGGTGGGAAGGAGGGGGGAGGAAGAGGTTGAGGGGGAAGTGGGACCTCCCCTTTTCCCAGTACCCCTCTTTCCCCGTTGGGCCCGTCCTCGTAGGGTTTCCATTGTAACCGGGAGGAGGGGAGGGAGGGCGGAGGGAGGAGGGGAGGGGGGAGGGGAGGGGGAAGGGGGAGGGAGAGGGTTAGGGGGGAGGGGGAGGGGGGAGGGGAGGGGGGAAGGGGAGGGAGGGGGACCTCCCCTTTTCCCAGTACCCCTCTTTCCCCGTTGGGCCCGTCCCCGTAGGGTTTCCTTTGTAACCAGAAGGGGGGGAGGGAGGGTGGAAGGAGGGGGGAGGGGGAGAGGGATGGAAGGGTGGAGGGAGGGGGGGGAGGATGGAGGGAAGGAGGGAGGGGGGGAGTTAGGGGAGGAGGGGTGAGGGAGGTGGGGAGGGAGTTGGGGAGGAGGGGGGGAGGGAGTGGGGATGGAGGTGGGAAGGAGTGGGGAGGAAGGGGTTGAGGGGGGAAGGGGGGGAGGGAGGGAATAGGGGCCCCATGCTGATCTGTGTATGTTAAGTGACTTGCACAACTTTTAAAAACTGGCAGTTGCTTTTCGCAACAATGTTGCAACAATCTCACACAAGCATTGTGACGTCACAAGCTGAAGATGTAAATTTAAAACCGAGCTGATCTCTCATTGGTGCACGGGTGCCATTGTGACATCACGCGCTGAAGCCCCTTCAAGAAAAGGGTCAGAAATGAAAATTTAAACTTTAATATCTCTCTAGCTTTAAAAAGGTAGCTTCAATTTGAACGAAAGTACTTACAATAGTTGCCCAGGTTAATGGTGAATATGGCGGTACAAAAATCGTAGCGCTTTGGTGTACCGTCTGGGAGGAGTAGGGTTTGTAAGTTATGGACAGAAATTCTTCGGAATCTTCCGTACATACACATATACATACATACATACGGAATGTTGGACCGCAGAGTTTTAGTAGTATACTAGAACAAGTGTGCCCGTTGGGCCCGTCCTCGTAGGGTTTCCATTGTAACCGGGAGGGGAGTGGGGGTAGGGAAGGGGGAGGGAGGGAGTAGGGAGGTGTGGAGGGGGGAGGGGAGGGGGAGGGAGGGGGGAAGGGAGGGAGGGAGAGGGGAGGGAAGGGGGTAGGGGGGAGGGGGAGGGAGGGGAGGGGGGAAGGGGAGGGAGGGGGGAAGGGGTGGGGGAGGGAGGGGGGAGGGAGAAGGGAGTGAGGGGGGAGGGAGGGGGACCTCCCCTTTTCCCAGTACCCCTCTTTCCCCATTGGGCCCGTGCTCGTAGGGTTTCCATTGTAACCGGGAGGAGGGGAGGGAGGGGAGGGGGAGGGAGGGAGGAGGGAGGTGTGGAGGGAGGAGGGGAGGGGAGGGGGAGGGGAGGGGGGGAAGGGGGGAGGAGGGAGGGAGAGGGGAGGGAGGGGGGTAGGGGGGAGGTAAGGGGGAGTGAGGGGGGAGGGAGGGAGGGGGATCTCCCCTTTTCCCAGTACCCCTCTTTCCCCGTTGGGCCCGTCCTCGTAGGGTTTCCATTGTAACCGGGAGGAGGGGAGGGAGGGAAGGGGGAGGGAGGGAGGAGGGGGGAGGGAGGGGAGGGGGGAAGGGGGGAGTGAAGGGGTAGGGGGAGGGAGGGGGAGAGGGGAGGGGGGATAGGGGGGAGGGGGGAGGGAGGGGGAAGGGGGGAGGGAGGGGGATCTCCCCTTTTCCCAGTACCCCTCTTTCCCCGTTGGGCCCGTACCTGTAGGGTTTCCATTGTAACCGGGAGGGGTGGAAGGATGGTGGAAGGAGGGGGGAGGGGGAGAGGGATGGAATGGTGGAGGGAGGGGGGAGGGAGTGGGGGAGGGTGGGATGGAGGGAAGGAGGGAGGGGGGGAGTTAGGGGCTGAGTGGTGATGGAGGTTGGGATTGAGGGGGGAGGGAGGGGGGGAGGGAGTGGGGATGGAGGTGGGAAGGAGGGGGGAGGAAGGGGTTGATGGGGGAAGTGGGACCTCCCCTTTTCCCAGTACCCCTCTTTCCCCCACCACCAAGCCCCCTCCGCAACGACCCCTGTTGTCCCCAGTCCCCATTCACAGACCCCCCCCCCATTCTCTCTCTCCCCATACACACTCTCAGTGCTTTTTTCGAAACACTTGCCCCGGTGGCCCACGAGCATATGGGCCCAATGCTGATCTGTGTATGTTAAGTGACTTGCAATAAAAAAATATACTTTAAAAAGAGATAAGTGCTTTTTAAGTGCTTGTTTTGAAACATTCGCGGTCACATAGTGCTTCTCACTGTAGCACCCATCTCAAGTGTGCCCGTTGGGCCCGTCCTCGTAGGGTTTCCATTGTAACCGGGAGGAGGGGAGGGAGGGAAGGGGGAGAGAGAGAGGTGTGGAGGGAGGAGGGGAGGGGGAGGGAGGGGGTAGGGGAGGGGAGGGGGGGAAGGGGAGGGGGGGAAGGGGGGAGGGAGAGAGGGGGAGGGGGAGGGAGAGAGGGGGAGGGGGAGGGAGGGGAGAGGGGAAGGGCGGAGGGAGGGGGACCTCCCCTTTTCCCAGTACCCCTCTTTCCCCATTGTGCCCGTCCTCGTAGGGTTTACATTGTAACCGGGAGAAGGGGAGGGAGGGAAGGGGGAGGGGGGAGGAGGGAGGTGTGGAGGGAGGAGGGGAGGGGGAAGGGGGAAGGGGAGTGGGGGGAGGGAAGGGGGAGGGAGGGGGGAGGGGAGGGGAGGGTGGAAGGGGAGGGCGGAAAGGGGGGGAGGGGGGAAAGGGGGGAGGGGGGAGGGAGAGAGGGGGAGGGTGGAAAGAGCATCCCTCTCCCCATCAGAACTGCCCCCTCCATCGACTCCTTTAAGTCCAGGCTCAAAACCTATTTCTACTCCCTAGCGTTTGAGGCTCATTGAGGAGGCGCTGTGAACTGTTTGCGTGCCACTGTATGTTTCATTTTTTCCTTAGTACCTAATCAGATGTACAGCACTTTGGTCAACGTGGGTTGTTTTTAAATGTGCTGTACAAATAAAATGGACTTGACTTGACAGCTCTTCGCAACAATGTAGCACAGGGGCATTGTGACGTCACACGCTGAATACCGCTGGGGGGGGGGGAAGGGGGGTCAGCTCGAGTCCATCTCACAGGGGCATTGTGACATCACAATCCGCACCGCAGCGCCCCCCTTCTGTCAAAACTTCGATAAATCAGGGGGGGCAGCACTTTTAAACCTCTGTAACTTAAAAAATATGCGTCCGAATTAAATAAAAATATCATTTTCCAGCAGCGAACCGCATGCTGATTAAGGCGGTACAAAAATCGTGGCGCTACGGTTCACCGTTTTGCCGGAATTGCCGTATTCAGCCGACATCAGTGTTATATATATATATAACACAAGATCTGAGTTTTAGTAGTATACTAGAAAAGAGGGCCCGTTGGGCCCGTCCCCACACCCCCCATTCTCTCCTCCCCCAGCCCCACTCTTACTCTCCAAGTGTGCCCGTTGGGAAGGGCCCGTTGGGCCCGTCCCCACACCCCCCATTCTCTCCTCCCCCAGCCCCACTCTTACTCTCCAAGTGTGCCCGTTTTTAATATCTCTCTAGCTTTAAAAAGGTAGCTTCAATTTGAACGAAAGTACTTACAATAGTTGCCCAGGTTAATGGTGAATACGGCGGTACAAAAATCGTAGCGCTTTGGTGTACCGTCTAGGAGGAGTAGGGTTTGTAAGTAATCTTCCGTACATACACATATACATCCATACATACGGAATGTTGGACCGCAGAGTTTTAGTATTATATAGAAGATAGATAGACTAGACCGAGTGGGCCCGTTGGGCCCGTCCTCGTAGGGTTTCCATTGTAACCGGGATGGGAGGAAAGGGGGAGGGTTGGGGGAGGGAAGGGGGAGGGAGGAGGGGAGGGAGGGGGGGAGGGGAGGGGGGAGGGAGAGGGGAGGGAGGGGGGTAGGGGGGAGGGAGGGGGGAGAGGGGGGGATGGGAGGGGGGAGGGGGGAAGGGAGGAGGGTAGGGGGGGAGGGAGAGGGAAGGGAGGTGGGTAGGGGGGAGGGAGGGAGGGGGACCTCCCCTTTTCCCAGTACCCCTCTTTCCCCGTTGGGCCCGTCCTCGTAGGGTTTCCATTGTAACCGGGAGGAGGGGAGGGCGGGAAGGGGGAGGGAGGGAGGAGGGAGGTGTGGAGGGAGGAGGGGAGGGGAGGGAGGGGGGAGGGGAGGGAGGGGGTTAGGGGGGAGGGGGAGGGAGGGGGAGGGAGAGGGGAGGGGGGAGGGGAGGGGGAAGGGGGGAGGGAGGGGGACCTCCCCTTTTCCCAGTACCCCTCTTTCCCCGTTGGGCCCGTCCCCGTAGGGTTTCCATTGTAACCGGGAGGGGGGGGGAGGGAGGGTGGAAGGAGGGGGGAGGGGGAGAGGGGTGGAAGGCTGGAGGGAGGGGGGGAGGGAGTGGGGGAGGGTCGGATGGAGGGAAGGAGGGACGGGTGAGTTAGGGGCTGAGTGGTGATGGAGGTTGGGATTGAAGGGGGAGAGAGTGGGGATGGAGGTGGGAAGGAGGGGGGAGGAAGAGGTTGAGGGGGGAAGTGGGACCTCCCCTTTTCCCAGTACCCCTCTTTCCCCCACCACCAAGCCCCCACCGCAACGACCCCTGTTGTCCCCCTCCCCAGTCCCCATTCTCAGACCCCCCCCCATTCTCTTGGAATAAAAAAATACTTTAAAAAAAATAAGTGCTTTTTAATTGCTTGTTTTGAAACATTCGCGGTTAAGTGCTTTTTAAAAAAACATTCGCGGTTAAGTGCTGGTTTTGAAACATTCGCGGCTACTTAGTGCTTCTGTCAGCTGCTTTTCGAAACAATGTTGCAACCATCTCACACAAGCATTGGGAGGATGGGAGGGAGGGAAGGGGAGGGAGGGAGGAGGGAGGTGTGGAGGGAGGAGGGGAGGGAGGGGGAAGGGGAGGGGGGGAAGGGGGCGGGAGAGGGGAGGGAGGGGGGATGGGATGGGGAAGGGGGGAGTGAGGGGGACCTCCCCTTTTCCCAGTACCCCTCTTTCCCCGTTGGGCCCGTCCTCGTAGGGTTTCCATTGTAACCGGGAGGAGGGGAGGGAGGGAAGGGGGAGGGAGGGAGGAGGGAGGTGTGGAGGGAGGGGAGGGGGAGGGAGGGGGGAGGGGAGGGGGGAAGGGGGGGAGGGGGGAGGGAGTGGGGGAGGTGGGAGGGAGAGGGGTAGGGGGGAGGGGAGGGGGAAGGGGAGGGAGGGGGACCTCCCCTTTTCCCAGTACCCCTCTTTCCCCGTTGGGCCCGTCCTCGTAGGGTTTCCATTGTAACCGGGAGGAGGGGAGGGAGGGAAGGGGGAGGGAGGGAGGTGTGGAGGGGGAGGGAGGGGGGAGGGGAGGGGGGAAGGGGGGGAGGGAGGGGGGTGGAGGTGGGAAGGAGTGGGGAGGAAGGGGTTGAGGGGGGAAGGGGGGGGAGGGAGGGAATAGGGGCCCCATGCTGATCTGTGTATGTTAAGTGACTCGCACAACTTTAAAAAACTGGCAGTTGCTTTTCGCAACAATGTTGCAACCATCTCACACAAGCATTGTGACGTCACAAGCTGAAGACCTTGAAAAAAAAGGTCAGAAAAAAAATTATGTAAATTTAAAGTAGTAAACACCCAATAGCAGCCGCTTGTCCATCGCGAGCTGATCTCTCATTGGTGCACGGGTGCCATTGTGACATCACGCGCTGAAGCCCCTTCAAGAAAAGGGTTAGAAATGAAAAATTTAAACTTTAATATCTCTCTAGCTTTAAAAAGGTAGCTTCAATTTGAACGAAAGTACTTACAATAGTTGCCCATGTTAATGGTGAATACGGCGGTACAAAAATCGTAGCGCTTTGGTGTACCGTCTGGGAGGAGTAGGGTTTGGCCCCTTCAAGAAAAGTGTTAGAAATGAAAATTTAAACTTTAATATCTCTCTAGCTTTAAAAAGGTAGCTTCAATTTGAACGAAAGTACTTACAATAGTTGCCCAGGTTAATGGTGAATATGGCGGTACAAAAATCGTAGCGCTTTGGTGTACCGTCTGGGAGAGTAGGGTTTGTAAGTTATGGACAGAAATTCTTCGGAATCTTCCGTATATACACACATACATACGGAATGTTGGACCGCAGAGTTTTAGTAGTATACTAGACCGAGTGGGCCCGTTGGGCCCGTCCTCGTAGGGTTTCCATTGTAACTGGGAGGATGGGAGGGAGGGAAGAGGGAGGGAGGGAGGAGGGAGGTGTGGAGGGAGCAGGGGAGAGGGAGGGGGGGAGGGGAGGGTGGAGTGGAGGGAGAAGGGGGGAGGGAGGGGGACCTCCCCTTTTCCCAGTACCCCTCTTTCCTCGTTGGGCCTGTCCCCGTAGGGTTTCCATTGTAACCGGGAGGGGGGGAGGAAGGGTGGAAGGAGGGGGAGGGGGAGGGGGAGAGGGATGGAAGGGTGGAGGGAGGGGGGTGGGAGTGGGGGAGGGAGGGATGGAGGGAAGGAGGGAGGGGGGGAGTTAGGGGGGAGGGTTGAGGGAGGTGGAGAGGGATGGGGAGGGAGGGGGAGGAGGGGGGAGGGAGTGGGGATGGAGATGGGAAGGAGGGGGAGGAAGGGGTTGAGGGGTGAAGGGGACATCCCCTTTTCCCAGTACCCCTCTTTCCTCCACCACCAAGCCCCCTCCGCAACGACCCCTGTTGTCCCCCTCACCAGTCCCCATTCTCAGACCCCCCCCCATTCTCTCTCTCCCCCAGACACACTCTCAGTGCTTTTTTCGAAACACTTGCCCCGGTGGCCCACGAGCATAGGGGCCCAATGCTGATCTGTGTATGTTAAGTGACTTGCAATTAAAAAAAATACTTTAAAAAAAGATAAGTGCTTTTTAAGTGCTCGTTTTGAAACATTCGCGGTCACATAGTGCTTCTCACTGCGATCTGTTAGTGGTGCTTTTCGAAACAATTTTGCACCCATCTCATACAAGCATTTGGAGGTTTGGAGGGAGGGAAGGGGAGGGAGGGAGGAGGGAGGTGTGGAGGGAGGAGGGGAGGGAGGGGGGAAGGTGAGGGGGGAAGGGGGGGAGGGGGAAGGGAGAGGGGAGAGATGGGTGATGGGATGGGGAAGGGGGGAGGGAGGGGGACCTCCCCTTTTCCCAGTACCCCTCTTTCCCCGTTGGTCCCGTCCCCGTAGGGTTTCCATTGTAACCGTGAGGGGGGAGGGAGGGTGGAAGGAGGGTGGAGGTGGAGAGGGGTGGAGGGAGGGGGGAGGGATTGGTGGATGGAGAGATTGTGGGAATGAGGGATGGGGGAGTTAGGTGGGGAGTGTTGAGGGATGGGGGAGGGAGTTTTGGAGGGAGGGGGTGGAGGGGAGGGGGAAGGGAGGGAGAGGGGGAGGAGGGGGGGAGGGAGTGGGGATGGAGGTGGGAAGGAGTGGGGAGGAAGGGGTTGAGGGGGGACCTCCCCTTTTCCCAGTACCCCTCTTTCCCCGTTGGTCCCGTCCCCGTAGGGTTTCCTTTGTAACCAGAAGGGGGGGAGGGAGGGTGGAAGGAGGGGGGAGGGGGAGAGGGATGGAAGGGTGGAGGGAGGGGGGGAAGGATGGAGGGAAGGAGGGAGGGGGGGAGTCAGGGGAGGAGGGGTGAGGGAGGTGGGGAGGGAGTTGGGGAGGAGGGGGGGAGGGAGTGGGGATGGAGGTGGGAAGGAGTGGGGAGGAAGGGGTTGAGGGGGGAAGGGAGGGAGGGAATAGGGGCCCCATGCTGATCTGTGTATGTTAAGTGACTTGCACAACTTTAAAAAACTGGCAGTTGCTTTTCGCAACAATGTTGCAACAATCTCACACAAGCATTGTGACGTCACAAGCTGAAGATGTAAATTTAAAACCGAGCTGATCTCTCATTGGTGCACGGGTGCCATTGTGACATCACGCGCTGAAGCCCCTTCAAGAAAAGGGTTAGAAATGAAAATTTATACTTTAATATCTCTCTAGCTTTAAAAAGGTAGCTTCAATTTGAACGAAAGTACTTACAATAGTTGCCCATGTTAATGGTGAATACGGCGGTACAAAAATCGTAGCGCTTTGGTGTACCGTCTGGGAGGAGTAGGGTTTGGCCCCTTCAAGAAAAGTGTTAGAAATGAAAATTTAAACTTTAATATCTCTCTAGCTTTAAAAAGGTAGCTTCAATTTGAACGAAAGTACTTACAATAGTTGCCCATGTTAATGGTGAATACGTCGGTACAAAAATCGTAGCGCTTTGGTGTACCGTCTGGGAGGAGTAGGGTTTGTAAGTTATGGACAGAAATCTTCGGAATCTTCCGTATATACATACGGAATCTTCCGTATATACATACGGAATGTTGGACCGCAGAGTTTTAGTAGTATATAGACTAGACCGAGTGGGCCCGTTGGGCCCGTCCTCGTAGGGTTTCCATTGTAACCGGGAGGGGAGGAAAGGGGGAGGGATGGGGGAGGGAAGGGGGAGGGAGGAGGGGAGGGAGGGGGGGAGGGGAGGGGGGGAGGGGGGAGGGAGAGGGGAGGGAGGGGGGTAGGGGGGAGGGAGGGGGAGAGGGGGGGATGGGAGGGGGGAGGGGGGAAGGGAGGAGGGAAGGGGGGGAGGGAGAGGGGAGGGAGGTGGGTAGGGGGGAGGGAGGGAGGGGGACCTCCCCTTTTCCCAGTACCCCTCTTTCCCCGTTGGGCCCGTCCTCGTAGGGTTTCCATTGTAACCGGGAGGAGGGGAGGGTTGGGGGAGGGAAGGGGGAGGGAGGAGGGGAGGGAGGGGGGGAGGGGAGGGGGGAGGGGGGAGGGAGAGGGGAGGGAGGGGGGTAGGGGGGAGGGAGGGGGAAGAGGGGTGGATGGGAGGGGGAGGGGAGGGGGAGGGGAGGGGGGAAGGGAGGAGGGAAGGGGGGAGGGAGAGGGGAGGGAGGTGGGTAGGGGGGAGGGAGGGAGGTGGGTAGGGGGGAGGGAGGGAGGGGGACCTCCCCTTTTCCCAGTACCCCTCTTTCCCCGTTGGGCCCGTCCTCGTAGTGTTTCCATTGTAACCGGGAGGAGGGGAGGGCGGGAAGGGGGAGGGAGGGAGGAGGGAGGTGTGGAGGGAGGAGGGGAGGGGAGGGATGGGGGAGGGGAGGGAGGGGGGTAGGGGGGAGGGGGAGGGAGGGGGAGGGAGGGGGAGGGAGGGGGAGGGGGAGGGGAGGGGGGAGGGGAGGGGGAAGGGGGGAGGGAGGGGGGAGGGAGGGGGACCTCCCCTTTTCCCAGTACCCCTCTTTCCCCGTTGGGCCCGTCCCCGTAGGGTTTCCATTGTAACCGGGAGGGGGGGGGAGGGAGGGTGGAAGGAGGGGGGAGGGGGAGAGGGGTGGAAGGGTGGAGGGAGGGGGGGAGGGAGTGGGGGAGGGTCGGATGGAGGGAAGGAGGGACGGGTGAGTTAGGGGCTGAGTGGTGATGGAAGTTGGGATTGAGGGGGGAGAGAGTGGGGATGGAGGTGGGAAGGAGGGGGAGGAAGAGGTTGAGGGGGGAAGTGGGACCTCCCCTTTTCCCAGTACCCCTCTTTCCCCCACCACCAAGCCCCCACCGCAACGACCCCTGTTGTCCCCCTCCCCAGTCCCCATTCTCAGACCCCCCCCATTCTCTTGGAATAAAAAAAAATACTTTAAAAAAAATAAGTGCTTTTTAATTGCTTGTTTTGAAACATTCGCGGTTAAGTGCTTTTTAAAAAAACATTCGCGGTTAAGTGCTGGTTTTGAAACATTCGCGGCTACTTAGTGCTTCTGTCAGCTGCTTTTCGAAACAATGTTGCAACCATCTCACACAAGCATTGGGAGGATGGGAGGGAGGGAAGGGGAGGGAGGGAGGAGGGAGGTGTGGAGGGAGGAGGGGAGGGAGGGGGGAAGGGGAGGGGGGGAAGGGGGCGGGAGAGGGGAGGGAGGGGGGATGGGATGGGGAAGGGGGGAGTGAGGGGGACCTCCCCTTTTCCCAGTACCCCTCTTTCCCCGTTTGGCCCGTCCTCGTAGGGTTTCCATTGTAACCGGGAGGAGGGGAGGGAGGGAAGGGGGAGGGAGGGAGGAGGGAGGTGTGGAGGGAGGGGAGGGGGAGGGAGGGGGGAGGGGAGGGGGGAAGGGGGGGAGGGGGGAGGGAGAGGGGGAGGGAGGGGGGGAGGGGGGAGGGAGAGGGGTAGGGGGGGAGGGGAGGGGGAAGGGGAGGGAGGGGGACCTCCCCTTTTCCCAGTACCCCTCTTTCCCCGTTGGGCCCGTCCTCGTAGGGTTTCCATTGTAACCGGGAGGAGGGGAGGGAGGGAAGGGGGAGGGAGGGAGGTGTGGAGGGGGAGGGAGTGGGGAGGAAGGGGTTGAGGGTGGAAGGAGGGGGGAGAGGGATGGAAGGGTGGAGGGAGGGGGGGAGGGTTTGGGGAGGGAGGGGGGGAGGGTTTGGGGAGGGAGGGATGGAGGGAAGGAGGGAGGGGGGAGTTAGGGGGGAGGGGGGAGGGAGGGGGGAGGGAGTTGGGGAGGGAGGGGGGGATGGAGGTGGGAAGGAGGGGGGATAAAGGGGTTGAGGGGGGAAGGGGGACCTCCCCTTTTCCCAGTACCCCTCTTTCCCCGTTGGGCCCGTCCTCATAGGGTTTCCATTGTAACCGGGAGGGGGGGGAGGGAGGGAGGAGGGAGGTGTGGAGGGAGGAGGGGAGAGGGAGGGAGGGGGAGGGGAGGGGGGAAGGGGAGGTGGGAAGGGGGGAGGGGGTAGGGGAGGGGGTAGGGGGGAGGGGAGGGGGGAGGGAGGGGGATCTCCCCTTTTCCCAGTACCCCTCTTTCCCCGTTGGGCCCATCCCCGTAGGGTTTCCATTGTAACCGGGAGGGGGGGAGGGAGGGTGGAAGGAGGGGGGAGGGGGAGAGGGATGGAAGAGTGGAGGGAGGGGGGAGGGAGTGGGGAAGGGTGGGATGGAGGGAAGGAGGGAGTTAGGGGCTGAGTGGTGATGGAGGTTGGGATTGAGGGGGGAGGGAGGGGGGGAGCGAGTGGGGATGGAGGTGGGAAGGAGGGGGGAGGAAGGGGTTGAGGGGGGAAGTGGAACCTCCCCTTTTCCCAGTACTCCTCTTTCCCCCACCACCAAGCCCCCTCCGCAACGACCCCTGTTGTCCCCCTCCCCAGTCCCGATTCTCAGACCCCCCCCCCATTCTCTCTCTCCCCCAGACACACTCTCAGTGCTTTTTTCGAAACACTTGCCCCGGTGGCCCACGAGCATAGGGGCCCAATGCTGATCTGTGTATGTTAAGTGACTTGCAATAAAAAAAAATACTTTAAAAAAAGATAAGTGCTTTTTAAGTGCTTGTTTTGAAACATTCGCGGTCACATAGTGCTTCTCACTGCGATCTGTTAGTGGTGCTTTTCGAAACAATGTAGCACCCATCTCAAACAAGCATTGGGAGGATGGGAGGGAGGGAAGGGGAGGGAGGGAGGAGAGAGGTGTGGAGGGAGGGGGGAAGGGGAGGGGGGAAAGGGGGAAGGGGAGGGAGAGGGGAGGGAGGGGGGATGGGATGGGGGAAGGGGGGAGGGAGGGGGACCTCCCCTTTTCCCAGTACCCCTCTTTCCCCGTTGGGCCCGTCCTCGTAGGGTTTCCATTGTAACCGGGAGGAGGGGAGGGAGGGAGGAGGGAGGTGTGGAGGGAGGAGGGGAGGGGGGAGGGGAGGGGGGAAGGGGGAGGGAGAGGGTTAGGGGGGAGGGGGAGGGGGGAGGGGAGGGGGGAAGGGGAGGGAGGGGGACCTCCCCTTTTCCCAGTACCCCTCTTTCCCCGTTGGGCCCGTCCCCATAGGGTTTCCTTTGTAACCAGAAGGGGGGGAGGGAGGGTGGAAGGAGGGGGGAGGGGGAGAGTGATGGAAGGGTGGAGGGAGGGGGGGGAGGATGGAGGGAAGGAGGGAGGGGGGGGAGTTAGGGGAGGAGGGGTGAGGGAGGTGGGGAGGGAGTTGGGGAGGGGGGGATGGAGTGGGGATGGAGGTGGGAAGGAGTGGGGAGGAAGGGGTTGAGGGGGGAAGGGGGGGAGGGAGGGAATAGGGGCCCCATGCTGACCTGTGTATGTTAAGTGACTTGCACAACTTTAAAAAACTGGCAGTTGCTTTTCGCAACAATGTTGCAACAATCTCACACAAGCATTGTGACGTCACAAGCTGAAGATGTAAATTTAAAACCGAGCTGATCTCTCATTGGTGCACGGGTGCCATTGTGACATCACGCGCTGAAGCCCCTTCTAGAAAAGGGTTAGAAATGAAAATTTAAACTTTAATATCTCTCTAGCTTTAAAAAGGTAGCTTCAATTTGAACGAAAGTACTTACAATAGTTGCCCAGGTTAATGGTGAATATGGCGGTACAAAAATCGTAGCTCTTTGGTGTACCTTCAGGGAGGAGTAGGGTTTGTAAGTTATGGACAGAAACTCTTCGGAATCTTCCGTACATACACATATACATACATACATACGGAATGTTGGACCGCAGAGTTTTAGTAGTATATAGATAGACTAGACCGAGTGGGCCCGTTGGGCCCGTCCTCGTAGGGTTTCCATTGTAACTGGGAGGATGGGAGGGAGGGAAGAGGGAGGGAGGGAGGAGGGAGGTGTGGAGGGAGCAGGGGAGGGGGAGGGAGGGGGGGAGGGGAGGGTGGAGTGGAGGGAGAAGGGGGGGAGGGAGGGGGACCTCCCCTTTTCCCAGTACCCCTCTTTCCTCGTTGGGCCCGTCCCCGTAGGGTTTCCATTGTAACCGGGAGGGGGGGAGGAAGGGTGGAAGGAGGGGGAGGGGGAGGGGGAGAGGGATGGAAGGGTGGAGGGAGGGGGGTGGGAGTGGGGGAGGGAGGGATGGAGGGAAGGAGGGAGGGGGGGAGTTAGGGGGGAGGGTTGAGGGAGGTGGAGTGGGATGGGGAGGGAGGGGGAGGAGGGGGGAGGGAGTGGGGATGGAGATGGGAAGGAGGGGGAGGAAGGGGTTGAGGGGTGAAGGGGACCTCCCCTTTTCCCAGTACCCCTCTTTCCTCCACCACCAAGCCCCCTCCGCAACGACCCCTGTTGTCCCCATCCCCAGTCCCCATTCTCAGACCCCCCCCCCATTCTCTCTCTCCCCCAGACACACTCTCAGTGCTTTTTTCGAAACACTTGCCCCGGTGGCCCACGAGCATAGGGGCCCAATGCTGATCTGTGTATGTTAAGTGACTTGCAATTAAAAAAAATACTTTAAAAAAAGATAAGTGCTTTTTAAGTGCTCGTTTTGAAACATTCGCGGTCACATAGTGCTTCTCACTGTGATCTGTTAGTGGTGCTTTTCGAAACAATGTGGCACCCATCTGACACAAGCATTGGGAGGATGGGAGGGAGGGAAGGGGAGGGAGGGAGGAGGGAGGTGTGGAGGGAGGAGGGGAGGGAGGGGGGAAGGGGAGGGGGGAAGGGGGGGAGGGGGAAGGGAGAGGGGAGGGAGGGGTGATGGGATGGGGGAAGGGAGGGGGACCTCCCCTTTTCCCAGTACCCCTCTTTCCCCGTTGGGCCCGTCCCCGTAGGGTTTCCATTGTATTCGGGAGGGGGGAGGGAGGGTGGAAGGAGGGGGGAGGGGGAGAGGGGTGGAGGGAGGGGGGAGGGATTGGGGGAGGGAGGGATGGAGGGAAGGAGGGAGGGGGGGAGTTAGGTGGGGAGGGTTGAGGGAGGGGGGAGGGAGTTGGGGAGGGAGGGGGAGGAGGGGGGGAGGGGAGGGGGAGGAGGGGGGAGGGGAGGGGGAAGGGAGGGAGAGGGGGAGGGGGGAAGGGGAGGGAGGGGGACCTCCCCTATTCCCAGTACCCCTCTTTCCCCGTTGGTCCCGTCCCCGTAGGGTTTCCATTGTAACCGGGAGGGGGGAGGGAGGGTGGAAGGAGGGTGGAGGGGGAGAGGGGTGGAGGGAGGGGGGAGGGATTGGTGGATGGAGGGATTGTGGGAATGAGGGATGGGGGAGTTAGGTGGGGAGTGTTGAGGGATGGGGGAGGGAGTTTTGGAGGGAGGGGGTGGAGGGGAGGGGGAAGGGAGGGAGAGGGGGAGGGGGGAGGGGGGGAAGGGGAGGGAGGGGGACCTCCCCTTTTCCCAGTACCCCTCTTTCCCCGTTGGGCCCGTCTCCGTAGAGTTTCCATTGTAACCGGGAGGGGGGGAGGGAGGGTGGAAGGAGGGGGGAGGGGGAGAGGGATGGAAGGGTGGAGGGAGGGGGGAGGGAGTGGGGGAGTGTGGGATGGAGGGAAGGAGGGAGGGGGGGAGTTAGGGGCTGAGTGGTGATGGAGGTTGGAATTGAGGGGGGAGGGAGGGGGGGAGGGAGTGGGGATGGAGGTGGGAAGGAGGGGGGAGGAAGGGGTTGAGGGGGGGAAGTGGGACCTCCCCTTTTCCCAGTACCCCTCTTTCCCCCACCACCAAGCCCCCTCCGCAACGACCCCTGTTGTCCCCCTCACCAGTCCCCATTCTCAGACCCCCCCCCCCCATTCTCTCTCTCCCCCAGACACACTCTCAGTGCTTTTTTCGAAACACTTGCCCCGGTGGCCCACGAGCATAGGGGCCCAATGCTGATCTGTGTATGTTAAGTGACTTGCAATAAAAAAAATACTTTAAAAAAAGATAAGTGCTTTTTAAGTGCCTGTTTTGAAACATTCACGGTCACATAGTGCTTCTCACTGCGATCTGTTAGTGGTGCTTTTCGAAACAATGTAGCAACCATCTCAAACAAGCATTGGGAGGATGGGAGGGAGGGAAGGGGAGGGAGGGAGGAGAGAGGTGTGGAGGGAGGGGGGAAGGGGAGGGGGGAACGGGGGGAAGGGGGAGGGAGAGGGGAGGGAGGGGGATGGGATGGGGGAAAGGGGGGAGGGAGGGGGACCTCCCCTCTTCCCAGTACCCCTCTTTCCCCGTTGGGCCCGTCCTCGTAGGGTTTCAATTGTAACCGGGAGGAGGGGAGGGAGGGAGGAGGGAGGTGTGGAGGGAGGAGGGGAGGGGAGGGGGGAAGGGGGAGGGAGAGGGTTAGGGGGGAGGGGGAGGGGGGAGGGGAGGGGGGAAGGGGAGGGAGTGGGACCTCCCCTTTTCCCAGTACCCCTCTTTCCCCGTTGGGCCCGTCCCCGTAGGGTTTCCTTTGTAACCAGAAGGGGGGGAGGGAGGGTGGAAGGAGGGGGGAGGGGGAGAGGGATGGAAGGGTGGAGGGAGGGGGGGAAGGAAGGAGGGAGGGGGGGAGTTAGGGGAGGAGGGGTGAGGGAGGTGGGGAGGGAGTTGGGGAGGAGGGGGGGGAGGGAGTGGGGATGGAGGTGGGAAGGAGTGGGGAGGAAGGGGTTGAGGGGGGAAGGGAGGGAGGGAATAGGGGCCCCATGCTGATCTGTGTATGTTAAGTGACTTGCACAACTTAAAAAAACTGGCAGTTGCTTTTCGCAACAATGTTGCAACAATCTCACACAAGCATTGTGACGTCACAAGCTGAAGATGTAAATTTAAAACCGAGCTGATCTCTCATTGGTGCACGGGTGCCATTGTGACATCACGCGCTGAAGCCCCTTCAAGAAAAGGGTTAGAAATGAAAATTTAAACTTTAATATCTCTCTAGCTTTAAAAAGGTAGCTTCAATTTGAACGAAAGTACTTACAATAGTTGCCCACGTTAATGGTGAATATGGCGGTACAAAAATCGTAGCGCTTTGGTGTACCGTCTGGGAGGAGTAGGGTTTTTTGTAAGTTATGGACAGAAATTCTTCGGAATCTTCCGTACATACACATATACATACATACATACGGAATGTTGGACCGCAGAGTTTTAGTAGTATACTAGACCGAGTGGGCCCGTTGGGCCCGTCCTCGTAGGGTTTCCATTGTAACCGGGAGGGGAGGAAAGGGGGAGGGTTGGGGGAGGGAAGGGGGAGGGAGGAGGGGAGGGAGGGGGGGAGGGGAGGGGGGAGGGAGAGGGGAGGAGGGGGGTAGGGGGGAGGGAGGGGGGAGAGGGGGGGATGGGAGGGGGGAGGGGAGGGGGGAAGGGAGGAGGGAAGGGGGGGAGGGAGAGGGGAGGGAGGTGGGTAGGGGGGGAGGGAGGGAGGGGGACCTCCCCTTTTCCCAGTACCCCTCTTTCCCCGTTGGGCCCGTCCTCGTAGGGTTTCCATTGTAACCGGGAGGAGGGGAGGGCGGGAAGGGGGAGGGAGGGAAGAGGGAGGTGTGGAGGGAGGAGGGGGAGGGGAGGGAGGGGGGAGGGGAGGGAGGGGGGGTAGGGGGGAGGGGGAGGGAGGGGGAGGGAGAGGGGATGGGGGAGGGGAGGGGGAAGGGGGGAGGGAGGGGGACCTCCCTTTTCCCAGTACTCCTCTTTCCCCGTTGGGCCCGTCCTCGTAGGGTTTCCATTGTAACCGGGAGGGGGGGAGGGAGGGAGGAGGGAGGTGTGGAGGGAGGTGTGGAGGGAGGAGGGGAGGGGGAGGGAGGTGGGGAGGGGAGGGGGAGGGGGGAAGAGGGGTAGGGGGGAGGGGAGGGGAGGAGGGGAGGGAGGGGAACTCCCCTTTTCCCAGTACCCCTCTTTCCCCGTTGGGCCCGTCCCCGTAGGGTTTCCATTGTAACCGGGAGGGGGGGAGGGAGGGTGGAAGGAGGGGAAGAGGGGTGGAAGGGTGGAGGGAGGGGGGGAGGGAGTGGGGGAGGGTCGGATGGAGGGAAGGAGGGAGGGGTGAGTTAGGGGCTGAGTGGTGATGGAGGTTGGGATTGAGGGGGGAGAGAGTGGGGGATGGAGGTGGGAAGGAGGGGGGAGGAAGAGGTTGAGGGGGAAGTGGGACCTCCCCTTTTCCCAGTACCCCTCTTTCTCCCACCACCAAGCCCCCACCGCAACGACCCCTGTTGTCCCCCTCCCCAGTCCCCATTCTCAGACCCCCCCCATTCTCTTGGAATAAAAAAAAATACTTTTTAAAAAAAGTGCTTTTTAATTGCTTGTTTTGAAACATTCGCGGTTAAGTGCTTTTTTAAAAAACATTCGCGGTTAAGTGCTGGTTTTGAAACATTCGCGGCTACTTAGTGCTTCTGTCAGTTGCTTTTCGAGGGAGGGAGTAGGGAGGTGTGGAGGGGGGAGGGGAGGGGGAGGGAGGGGGGAGGGGAGGGGGGAAGGGGGGGAGGGAGAGGGGAGGGAAGGGGGTAGGGGGGAGGGGGAGGGAGGGGGGAGGGGGGAAGGGGAGGGAGGGGGGGAGGGGGGAAGGGGAGGGAGGGGGGAAGGGGAGGGGGAGGTAGGGGGGGAGGGAGAAGGGAGGGAGGGGGGAGTGAGGGGGGAGGGAGGGGAACCTCCCATTTTCCCAGTACCCCTCTTTCCCCATTGGGCCCGTCCTCGTAGGGTTTCCATTGTAACCGGGAGGAGGGGAGGGAGGGTGGAAGGAGGGGGGAGGGGGAGAGGGATGGAATGGTGGAGGGAGGGGGGAGGGAGTGGGGGAGGGTGGGATGGAGGGAAGGAGGGAGGGGGGGAGTTAGGGGCTGAGTGGTGAAGGAGGTTGGGATTGAGGGGGGAGGGAGGGGGGAGGGAGTGGGGATGGAGGTGAGAAGGAGGGGGGAGGAAGGGGTTGAGGGGGGAAGTGGGACCTCCCCTTTTCCCAGTACCCCTCTTTCCCCCACCATCAAGCCCCCTCCGCAACGACCCCTGTTGTCCCCCTCCCCAGTCCCCATTCTCAGACCCCCCCCATTCTCTCTCTCCCCCAGACACACTCTCAGTGCTTTTTTCGAAACACTTGCCCCGGTGGCCCACGAGCATAGGGGCCCAATGCTGATCTGTGTATGATAAGTGACTTGCAATAAAAAAAAATACTTTAAAAAAAGATAAGTGCTTTTAAAGTGCTTGTTTTGAAACATTCACGGTCACATAGTGCTTCTCACTGCGATCTGTTAGTGGTGCTTTTCGAAACAATGTAGCACCCATCTCAAACAAGCATTGGGAGGATGGGAGGGAGGGAAGGGGAGGGAGGGAGGAGAGAGGTGTGGAGGGAGGGGGGAAGGGGAGGGGGAACGGGGGGGAGGGAGAGGGGGAGGGAGAGGGGAGGGAGGGGGGATGGGATGGGGGAAGGGGGGAGGGAGGGGGACCTCCCCTTTTCCCAGTACCCCTCTTTCCCCGTTGGGCCCGTCCTTGTAGGGTTTCCATTGTAACCGGGAGGAGGGGAGGGAGGGAGGAGGAGGTGTGGAGGGAGGAGGGGAGGGGGGGAGGGGAGGGGGAGGGAGAGGGTTAGGGGGGAGGGGGAGGGGGGAGGGGAGGGGGGAAGGGAGGGAGGGGGACCTCCCCTTTTCCCAGTACCCCTCTTTCCCCGTTGGGCCCGTCCCCGTAGGGTTTCCTTTGTAACCAGAAGGGGGGGAGGGAGGGTGGGAAGGAGGGGGGAGGGGGAGAGGGATGGAAGGGTGGAGGGAGGGGGGGAGGATGGAGGGAAGGAGGGAGGGGGGGGAGTTAGGGGAGGAGGGGTGAGGGAGGTGGGGAGGGAGTTGGGGAGGAGGGGGGGAGGGAGTGGGGATGGAGGTGGGAAGGAGTGGGGAGGAAGGGGTTGAGGGGGGAAGGGGGGGAGGGAGGGAATAGGGGCCCCATGCTGATCTGTGTATGTTAAGTGACTCGCACAACTTTAAAAAACTGGCAGTTGCTTTTCGCAACAATGTTGCAACAATCTCACACAAGCATTGTGACGTCACAAGCTGAAGATGTAAATTTAAAACCGAGCTGATCTCTCATTGGTGCACGGGTGCCATTGTGACATCACGCACTGAAGCCCCTTCAAGAAAAGGGTTAGAAATGAAAATTTATACTTTAATATCTCTCTAGCTTTAAAAAGGTAGCTTCAATTTGAACGAAAGTACTTACAATAGTTGCCCATGTTAATGGTGAATACGGCGGTACAAAAATCGTAGCGCTTTGGTGTACCGTCTGGGAGGAGTAGGGTTTGGCCCCTTCAAGAAAAGTGTTAGAAATGAAAATTTTAACATTAATATCTCTCTAGCTTTAAAAAGGTAGCTTCAATTTGAACGAAAGTACTTACAATAGTTGCGCATGTCAATGGTGAATACGGCGGTACAAAAATCGTAGCGCTTTGGTGTACCGTCTGGGAGGAGCAGGGTTTGTAAGTTATGGACAGAAATCTTCGGAATCTTCCGTATATACATACGGAATCTTCCGTATATACATACGGAATGTTGGACCGCAGAGTTTTAGTATTATATAGATAGATAGACTAGACCGAGTGGGCCCGTTGGGCCCGTCCTCGTAGGGTTTCCATTGTAACTGGGAGGATGGGAGGGAGGGAAGAGGGAGGGAGGGAGGGAGGAGGGAGGTGTGGAGGGAGCAGGGGAGGGGGAGGGAGGGGGGGAGGGGGAGGGTGGAGTGGAGGGGTAAGGGGGGGAGGGAGGGGGACCTCCCCTTTTCCCAGTACCCCTCTTTCCCCGTTTGGCCCGTCCCCGTAGGGTTTCCATTGTAACGGGGAGGGGGGAGGGGAGGGAGGGGGGGTAGGGTGGAGGGGGAGGGAGGGGGAGGGAGAGGGGAGGGGGAAGGGGAAGGGGGGAGGGAGGGGGACCTCCCCTTTTCCCAGTACTCCTCTTTCCCCGTTGGGCCCGTCCTCGTAGGGTTTCCATTGTAACCGGGAGGGGGGGAGGGGGGGAGGGAGGGAGGAGGGAGGTGTGGAGGGAGGAGGGGAGGGAGGGAGGGGAGGGGGAGGGGGGGGAGAGGGGTAGGGGGGAGGGGAGGGAGGAGGGGAGGGAGGGGGAACTCCCCTTTTCCCAGTACCCCTCTTTCCCCGTTGGGCCCGTCCCCGTAGGGTTTCCATTGTAACCGGGAGGGGGGGAGGGAGGGTGGAAGGAGGGGGGAGGGGGGAGAGGGATGGAAGGGTGGAGGGATGGGGGGAGGGAGTGGGGGAGGGTCGGATGGAGGGAAGGAGGGAGGGGTGAGTTAGGGGCTGAGTGGTGATGGAGGTTGAGATTGAGGGGGGAGAGAGTGGGGATGGAGGTGGGAAGGAGGGGGGAGGAAGAGGTTGAGGGGGAAGTGGGACCTCCCCTTTTCCCAGTACCCCTCTTTCCCCCACCACCAAGCCCCCACCGCAACGACCCCTGTTGTCCCCCTACCCAGTCCCCATTCTCAGACCACCCCCCATTCTCTTGGAATAAAAAAAAATGCTTTAAAAAAAAAAGTGCTTTTTAATTGCTTGTTTTGAAACATTCGCGGTTAAGTGCTGGTTTTGAAACATTCGCGGCTACTTAGTGCGTCTGTCAGTTGCTTTTCGAGGGAGGGGAGTAGGGAGGTGTGGAGGGGGGAGGGGAGGGGGAGGGAGGGGGGGAGGGGAGGGGGAAGGGGGGAGGGGGAGGGGAGGGGGAAGGGGGGGAGGGAGAGGGGAGGGAAGGGGGTAGGGGGGAGGGGGAGGGAGGGGGGAAGGGGAGGGAGGGGGGAAGGGGAGGGGGAGGGAGGGGGGAGGGAGAAGGGAGGGAGGGGGGAGTGAGGGGGAGGGAGGGGAACCTCCCATTTTCCCAGTACCCCTCTTTCCCCATTGGGCCCGTCCTCGTAGGGTTTCCATTGTAACCGGGAGGAGGGGAGGGAGGGAAGGGGGAGGGAGGGAGGAGGGAGGTGTGGAGGGAGGAGGGGAGGGGAGGGGGAGGGGAGGGGGGGAGGGGGGAAGGGGGGAGGAGGGAGGGAGAGGGGAGGGAGGGGGGTAGGGGGGGAGGTAAGGGGGAGGGAGGGGGAGGGGGGAAGGGGGAGGGAGGGGGATCTCCCCTTTTCCCAGTACCCCTCTTTCCCCGTTGGGCCCGTCCTCGTAACCGGGAGGAGGGGAGGGAGGGAAGGGGGAGGGAAGGAGGAGGGAGGTGTGGAGGGAGGAGGGGAGGGGAGGGAGGGGGAGGGGAGGGAGGGGAAGGGGGGAGGGGAGGGGGAAGGGGGGTAGTGAGGGGGACCTCCCCTTTTCCCAGTACCCCTCTTTCCCCGTTGGGCCCGTCCCCGTAGGGTTTCCATTGTAACGGGGAGGAGGGAGGGAGGGTGGAAGGAGGGGGGAGGGGAGGGGGGATGGAAGGGTGGAGGGAGGGGGGGGGAGGATGGAGGGAAGGAGGGAGGGGGGAGTTAGGGGAGGAGGGGTGAGGGAGGTGGGGAGGGAGTTGGGGAGGAGGGGGGGAGGGAGTGGGGATGGAGGTGGGAAGGAGTGGGGAGGAAGGGGTTGAGGGGGGAAGGGGGGGAGGGAGGGAATAGGGGCCCCATGCTGATCTGTGTATGTTAAGTGACTTGCACAACTTTTAAAAAACTGGCAGTTGCTTTTCGCAACAATGTTGCAACAATCTCACACAAGCATTGTGACGTCACAAGCTGAAGATGTAAATTTAAAACCGAGCTGATCTCTCATTGGTGCACGGGTGCCATTGTGACATCACGCGCTGAAGCCCCTTCAAGAAAAGGGTCAGAAATGAAAATTTAAACTTTAATATCTCTCTAGCTTTAAAAAGGTAGCTTCAATTTGAACGAAAGTACTTACAATAGTTGCCCAGGTTAATGGTGAATATGGCGGTACAAAAATCGTAGCGCTTTGGTGTACCGTCTGGGAGGAGTAGGGTTTGTAAGTTATGGACAGAAATTCTTCGGAATCTTCCGTACATACACATATACATACATACATACGGAATGTTGGACCGCAGAGTTTTAGTAGTATACTAGAACAAGTGTGCCCGTTGGGCCCGTCCTCGTAGGGTTTCCATTGTAACCGGGAGGGGAGTGGGGGTAGGGAAGGGGGAGGGAGGGAGTAGGGAGGTGTGGAGGGGGGAGGGGAGGGGGAGGGAGGGGGGAAGGGAGGGAGGGAGAGGGGAGGGAAGGGGGTAGGGGGGAGGGGGAGGGAGGGGAGGGGGGAAGGGGAGGGAGGGGGGAAGGGGAGGGGGAGGGAGGGGGGAGGGAGAAGGGAGTGAGGGGGGAGGGAGGGGGACCTCCCCTTTTCCCAGTACCCCTCTTTCCCCATTGGGCCCGTGCTCGTAGGGTTTCCATTGTAACCGGGAGGAGGGGAGGGAGGGGAGGGGGAGGGAGGGAGGAGGGAGGTGTGGAGGGAGGAGGGGAGGGGAGGGGGAGGGGAGGGGGGGAAGGGGGGAGGAGGGAGGGAGAGGGGAGGGAGGGGGGAGGTAAGGGGGAGTGAGGGGGGAGGGAGGGAGGGGGATCTCCCCTTTTCCCAGTACCCCTCTTTCCCCGTTGGGCCCGTCCTCGTAGGGTTTCCATTGTAACCGGGAGGAGGGGAGGGAGGGAAGGGGGAGGGAGGGAGGAGGGGGGAGGGAGGGGAGGGGGGAAGGGGGGAGTGAAGGGGTAGGGGGAGGGAGGGGGAGAGGGGAGGGGGGATAGGGGGGAGGGGGGAGGGAGGGGGAAGGGGGGAGGGAGGGGGATCTCCCCTTTTCCCAGTACCCCTCTTTCCCCGTTGGGCCCGTCCCTGTAGGGTTTCCATTGTAACCGGGAGGGGTGGAGGGATGGTGGAAGGAGGGGGGAGGGGGAGAGGGATGGAATGGTGGAGGGAGGGGGGAGGGAGTGGGGGAGGTGGGATGGAGGGAAGGAGGGAGGGGGGAGTTAGGGGCTGAGTGGTGATGGAGGTTGGGATTGAGGGGGGAGGGAGGGGGGGAGGGAGTGGGGATGGAGGTGGGAAGGAGGGGGGAGGAAGGGGTTGATGGGGGAAGTGGGACCTCCCCTTTTCCCAGTACCCCTCTTTCCCCCCACCACCAAGCCCCCTCCGCAACGACCCCTGTTGTCCCCAGTCCCCATTCACAGACCCCCCCCCCCATTCTCTCTCTCCCCATACACACTCTCAGTGCTTTTTTCGAAACACTTGCCCCGGTGGCCCACGAGCATATGGGCCCAATGCTGATCTGTGTATGTTAAGTGACTTGCAATAAAAAAATATACTTTAAAAAGAGATAAGTGCTTTTTAAGTGCTTGTTTTGAAACATTCGCGGTCACATAGTGCTTCTCACTGTAGCACCCATCTCAAGTGTGCCCGTTGGGCCCGTCCTCGTAGGGTTTCCATTGTAACCGGGAGGAGGGGAGGGAGGGAAGGGGGAGAGAGAGAGGTGTGGAGGGAGGAGGGGAGGGGGAGGGAGGGGGTAGGGGAGGGGAGGGGGGGAAGGGGAGGGGGAAGGGGGGAGGGAGAGAGGGGGAGGGGGAGGGAGAGAGGGGGAGGGGGAGGGAGGGGAGAGGGGAAGGGCGGAGGGAGGGGGACCTCCCCTTTTCCCAGTACCCCTCTTTCCCCATTGTGCCCGTCCTCGTAGGGTTTACATTGTAACCGGGAGAAGGGGAGGGAGGGAAGGGGGAGGGGGGGAGGAGGGAGGTGTGGAGGGAGGAGGGGAGGGGGAAGGGGGAAGGGGAGTGGGGGGAGGGAAGGGGGAGGGAGGGGGGAGGGGAGGGGAGGGTGGAAGGGGAGGGCGGAAAGGGGGGGAGGGGGGAAAGGGGGGAGGGGGGAGGGAGAGAGGGGGAGGGTGGAAAGAGCATCCCTCTCCCCATCAGAACTGCCCCCTCCATCGACTCCTTTAAGTCCAGGCTCAAAACCTATTTCTACTCCCTAGCGTTTGAGGCTCATTGAGGAGGCGCTGTGAACTGTTTGCGTGCCACTGTATGTTTCATTTTTTCCTTAGTACCTAATCAGATGTACAGCACTTTGGTCAACGTGGGTTGTTTTTAAATGTGCTGTACAAATAAAATGGACTTGACTTGACAGCTCTTCGCAACAATGTAGCACAGGGGCATTGTGACGTCACACGCTGAATACCGCTGGGGGGGGGGGAAGGGGGGTCAGCTCGAGTCCATCTCACAGGGGCATTGTGACATCACAATCCGCACCGCAGCGCCCCCCTTCTGTCAAAACTTCGATAAATCAGGGGGGGCAGCACTTTTAAACCTCTGTAACTTAAAAAAATATGCGTCCGAATTAAATAAAAATATCATTTTCCAGCAGCGAACCGCATGCTGATTAAGGCGGTACAAAAATCGTGGCGCTACGGTTCACCGTTTTGCCGGAATTGCCGTATTCAGCCGACATCAGTGTTATATATATATATAACACAAGATCTGAGTTTTAGTAGTATACTAGAAAAGAGGGCCCGTTGGGCCCGTCCCCACACCCCCCATTCTCTCCTCCCCCAGCCCCACTCTTACTCTCCAAGTGTGCCCGTTGGGAAGGGCCCGTTGGGCCCGTCCCCACACCCCCCATTCTCTCCTCCCCCAGCCCCACTCTTACTCTCCAAGTGTGCCCGTTTTTAATATCTCTCTAGCTTTAAAAAGGTAGCTTCAATTTGAACGAAAGTACTTACAATAGTTGCCCAGGTTAATGGTGAATACGGCGGTACAAAAATCGTAGCGCTTTGGTGTACCGTCTAGGAGGAGTAGGGTTTGTAAGTAATCTTCCGTACATACACATATACATCCATACATACGGAATGTTGGACCGCAGAGTTTTAGTATTATATAGATAGATAGACTAGACCGAGTGGGCCCGTTGGGCCCGTCCTCGTAGGGTTTCCATTGTAACCGGGATGGAGGAAAGGGGGAGGGTTGGGGGAGGGAAGGGGGAGGGAGGAGGGGAGGGAGGGGGGGAGGGGAGGGGGGGAGGGAGAGGGGAGGGAGGGGGGTAGGGGGGAGGGAGGGGGGAGAGGGGGGGATGGGAGGGGGGAGGGGGGAAGGGAGGAGGGTAGGGGGGAGGGAGAGGGAAGGGAGGTGGGTAGGGGGGAGGGAGGGAGGGGGACCTCCCCTTTTCCCAGTACCCCTCTTTCCCCGTTGGGCCCGTCCTCGTAGGGTTTCCATTGTAACCGGGAGGAGGGGAGGGCGGGAAGGGGGAGGGAGGGAGGAGGGAGGTGTGGAGGGAGGAGGGGAGGGGAGGGAGGGGGGAGGGGAGGGAGGGGGTTAGGGGGGAGGGGGAGGGAGGGGGAGGGAGAGGGGAGGGGGGGAGGGGAGGGGAAGGGGGGAGGGAGGGGGACCTCCCCTTTTCCCAGTACCCCTCTTTCCCCGTTGGGCCCGTCCCCGTAGGGTTTCCATTGTAACCGGGAGGGGGGGGAGGGAGGGTGGAAGGAGGGGGGAGGGGGAGAGGGGTGGAAGGCTGGAGGGAGGGGGGGAGGGAGTGGGGAGGGTCGGATGGAGGGAAGGAGGGACGGGTGAGTTAGGGGCTGAGTGGTGATGGAGGTTGGGATTGAAGGGGGAGAGAGTGGGATGGAGGTGGGAAGGAGGGGGGAGGAAGAGGTTGAGGGGGGAAGTGGGACCTCCCCTTTTCCCAGTACCCCTCTTTCCCCCACCACCAAGCCCCCACCGCAACGACCCCTGTTGTCCCCCTCCCCAGTCCCCATTCTCAGACCCCCCCCCATTCTCTTGGAATAAAAAAATACTTAAAAAAAAATAAGTGCTTTTTAATTGCTTGTTTTGAAACATTCGCGGTTAAGTGCTTTTTAAAAAAACATTCGCGGTTAAGTGCTGGTTTTGAAACATTCGCGGCTACTTATTGCTTCTGTCAGCTGCTTTTCGAAACAATGTTGCAACCATCTCACACAAGCATTGGGAGGATGGGAGGGAGGGAAGGGGAGGGAGGGAGGAGGGAGGTGTGGAGGGAGGAGGGGAGGGAGGGGGGAAGGGGAGGGGGGGAAGGGGGCGGGAGAGGGGAGGGAGGGGGGATGGGATGGGGAAGGGGGGAGTGAGGGGGACCTCCCCTTTTCCCAGTACCCCCTCTTTCCCCGTTGGGCCCGTCCTCGTAGGGTTTTCATTGTAACCGGGAGGAGGGGAGGGAGGGAAGGGGGAGGGAGGGAGGAGGGAGGTGTGGAGGGAGTTGGGGAGGAGGGGGGAGGGAGTGGGGATGGAGGTGGGAAGGAGTGGGGAGGAAGGGGTTGAGGGGGGGAGGGGGGAGGGAGAGGGGTAGGGGGGAGGGGAGGGGGAAGGGGAGGGAGGGGGACCTCCCCTTTTCCCAGTACCCCTCTTTCCCCGTTGGGCCCGTCCTCGTAGGGTTTCCATTGTAACCGGAGGAGGGGAGGGAGGGAAGGGGGAGGGAGGGAGGTGTGGAGGGGGAGGGAGGGGGGAGGGGAGGGGGGAAGGGGGGAGGGAGGGGGGTGGAGGTGGGAAGGAGTGGGGAGGAAGGGGTTGAGGGGGGAAGGGGGGGGGAGGGAGGGAATAGGGGCCCCATGCTGATCTGTGTATGTTAAGTGACTCGCACAACTTTAAAAAACTGGCAGTTGCTTTTCGCAACAATGTTGCAACCATCTCACACAAGCATTGTGACGTCACAAGCTGAAGACCTTGAAAAAAAAGGTCAGAAAAAAAATTATGTAAATTTAAAGTAGTAAACACCCAATAGCAGCCGCTTGTCCATCGCGAGCTGATCTCTCATTGGTGCACGGGTGCCATTGTGACATCACGCGCTGAAGCCCCTTCAAGAAAAGGGTTAGAAATGAAAAATTTAAACTTTAATATCTCTCTAGCTTTAAAAATGTAGCTTCAATTTGAACGAAAGTACTTACAATAGTTGCCCATGTTAATGGTGAATACGGCGGTACAAAAATCGTAGCGCTTTGGTGTACCGTCTGGGAGGAGTAGGGTTTGGCCCCTTCAAGAAAAGTGTTAGAAATGAAAATTTAAACTTTAATATCTCTCTAGCTTTAAAAAGGTAGCTTCAATTTGAACGAAAGTACTTACAATAGTTGCCCAGGTTAATGGTGAATATGGCGGTACAAAAAATCGTAGCGCTTTGGTGTACCGTCTGGGAGAGTAGGGTTTGTAAGTTATGGACAGAAATTCTTCGGAATCTTCCGTATATACACACATACATACGGAATGTTGGACCGCAGAGTTTTAGTAGTATACTAGACCGAGTGGGCCCGTTGGGCCCGTCCTCGTAGGGTTTCCATTGTAACCGGGAGGGGAGGAAAGGGGGAGGGTTGGGGGAGGGAAGGGGGGAGGGAGGAGGGGAGGGAGGGGGGGAGGGGAGGGGGGAGGGGGGAGGGAGAGGGGGGAGGGAGGGGGGTAGGGGGGAGGGAGGGGGGAGAGGGGGGGATGGGAGGGGGGAGGGGAGGGGGGAAGGGAGGAGGGAAGGGGGGGAGGGAGAGGGGAGGGAGGTGGGTAGGGGGGAGGGAGGGAGGGGGACCTCCCCTTTTCCCAGTAACCCTCTTTCCCCGTTGGGCCCGTCCTCGTAGGGTTTCCATTGTAACCGGGAGGAGGGGGGAGGGCGGGAAGGGGGAGGGAGGGAGGAGGGAGGTGTGGAGGGAGGAGGGGAGGGGAGGGAGGGGGAGGGGAGGGAGGGGGGTAGGGGGGAGGGGGGAGGGAGGGGGAGGGGAGAGGGGATGGGGGAGGGGAGGGGGAAAGGGGGAGGGAGGGGGACCTCCCCTTTTCCCAGTACTCCTCTTTCCCCGTTGGGCCCGTCCTCGTAGGGTTTCCATTGTAACCGGGAGGGGGGAGGGAGGGAGGAGGGAGGTGTGGAGGGAGGTGTGGAGGGAGGAGGGGAGGGGGAGGGAGGGGGGGAGGGGAGGGGGAGGGGGGAAGAGGGGTAGCGGGGAGGGGAGGGAGGAGGGGAGGGAGGGGAACTCCCCTTTTCCCAGTACCCCTCTTTCCCCGTTGGGCCCGTCCCCGTAGGGTTTCCATTGTAACCGGGAGGGGGGGAGGGAGGGTGGAAGGAGGGGGAGAGGGGTGGAAGGGTGGAGGGTGTGGGGGAGGGTCGGATGGAGGGAAGGAGGGAGGGGTGAGTTAGGGGCTGAGTGGTGATGGAGGTTGGGATTGAGGGGGAGAGAGTGGGGATGGAGGTGGGAAGGAGGGGGGAGGAAGAGGTTGAGGGGGAAGTGGGACCTCCCCTTTTCCCAGTACCCCTCTTTCCCCCACCACCAAGCCCCCACCGCAACGACCCCTGTTGTCCCCCTACCCAGTCCCCATTCTCAGACCCCCCCCATTCTCTTGGAATAAAAAAAAATACTTTAAAAAAAAAAGTGCTTTTTAATTGCTTGTTTTGAAACATTCGCGGTTAAGTGCTTTTTTAAAAAACATTCGCGGTTAAGTGCTGGTTTTGAAACATTCGCGGCTACTTAGTGCTTCTGTCAGTTGCTTTTCGAAACAATGTTGCAACCATCTCACACAAGCATTGGGAGGATGGGAGGGAGGGAAGGGGAGGGAGGGAGGAGGGAGGTGTGGAGGGAGGAGGGGAGGGAGGGGGGAAGGGGAGGGGGGGAAGGGGGCGGGAGAGGGGAGGGAGGGGGGATGGATGGGGAAGGGGGGAGTGAGGGGGACCTCCCCCTTTTCCCAGTACCCCTCTTTCCCCGTTGGGCCCGTCCTCGTAGGGTTTCCATTGTAACCGGAGGAGGGAGGGAGGGAAGGGGAGGGAGGGAGGAGGGAGGTGTGGAGGGAGGGGAGGGGGAGGGAGGGGGGAGGGGAGGGAGGGGGGTAGGGGGGAGGGGGAGGAAGGGGGAGGGAGGGGGAGGGAGAGGGGAGGGGGGAGGGGAGGGGGAAGGGGGGAGGGAGGGGGGAGGGAGGGGGAGGGAGGGGGGAGGGAGGGGGACCTCCCCTTTTCCCAGTACCCCTCTTTCCCGTTGGGCCCGTCCCCGTAGGGTTTCCATTGTAACCGGGAGGGGGGGGAGGGAGGGTGGAAGGAGGGGGGAGGGGGAGAGGGGTGGAAGGATGGAGGGAGGGGGGGGAGGGAGTGGGGGAGGGTCGGATGGAGGGAAGGAGGGAGGGGTGAGTTAGGGGCTGAGTGGTAATGGAGGTTGGGATTGAGGGGGGAGAGAGTGGGGATGGAGGTGGGAAGGAGGGGGGGAGGAAGAGGTTGAGGGGGGAAGTGGGACCTCCCCTTTTCCCAGTACCCCTCTTTCCCCCACCACCAAGCCCCCACCGCAACGACCCCTGTTGTCCCCCTCCCCAGTCCCCATTCTCAGACCCCCCCCATTCTCTTGGAATAAAAAAAAATACTTAAAAAAAAAAAAGTGCTTTTTAATTGCTTGTTTTGAAACATTCGCGGTTAAGTGCTTTTTTAAAAAACATTCGCGGTTAAGTGCTGGTTTTGAAACATTCGCGGCTACTTAGTGCTTCTGTCAGCTGCTTTTCGAAACAATGTTGCAACCATCTCACACAAGCATTGGGAGGATGGGAGGGAGGGAAGGGGAGGGAGGGGAGGAGGGAGGTGTGGAGGGAGGAGGGGAGGGAGGGGGGGAAGGGGAGGGGGGGAAGGGGGCGGAGAGGGGAGGGAGGGGGGATGGGATGGGGAAGGGGGGGAGTGAGGGGGACCTCCCCTTTTCCCAGTACCCCTCTTTCCCCGTTGGGCCCGTCCTCGTAGGGTTTCCATTGTAACCGGGAGGAGGGGAGGGAGGGAAGGGGGAGGGAGGGAGGAGGGAGGTGTGGAGGGAGGGGAGGGGGGAGGGGAGGGGGGAAGGGGGGGGAGGGGGGAGGGAGAGGGGGAGGGAGGGGGGGGAGGGGGGCGGAGAGGGGTAGGGGGGGGAGGGGAGGGGGAAGGGAGGGAGGGGGGACCTCCCCTTTTCCCAGTACCCCTCTTTCCCCGTTGGGCCCGTCCTCGTAGGGTTTCCATTGTAACCGGGAGGAGGGGAGGGAGGGAAGGGGGAGGGAGGGAGGTGTGGAGGGGGAGGATGGGGGGAGGGGAGGGGGGAAGGGGGGGAGGGAGGGGGTGGTGGTGGGAAGGAGTGGGGAGGAAGGGGTTGAGGGGGGAAGGGGGGGGAGGGAGGGAATAGGGGCCCCATGCTGATCTGTGTATGTTAAGTGACTCGCACAACTTTAAAAAACTGGCAGTTGCTTTTCGCAACAATGTTGCAACCATCTCACACAAGCATTGTGACGTCACAAGCTGAAGACCTTGAAAAAAAAGGTCAGAAAAAAAATTATGTAAATTTAAAGTAGTAAACACCCAATAGCAGCCGCTTGTCCATCGCGAGCTGATCTCTCATTGGTGCACGGGTGCCATTGTGACATCACGCGCTGAAGCCCCTTCAAGAAAAGGGTTAGAAATGAAAAATTTAAACTTTAATATCTCTCTAGCTTTAAAAAGGTAGCTTCAATTGAACGAAAGTACTTACAATAGTTGCCCATGTTAATGGTGAATACGGCGGTACAAAAATTCGTTAGCGCTTTGTGTACCGTCTGGGAGGAGTAGGGTTTGGCCCCTTCAAGAAAAGTGTTAGAAATGAAAATTTAAACTTTAATATCTCTCTAGCTTTAAAAAGGTAGCTTCAATTTGAACGAAAGTACTTACAAATAGTTGCCCAGGTTAATGGTGAATGCGGCGGTACAAAAATCGTAGCGCTTTGGTGTACCGTCTGGGAGGAGCAGGGTTTGTAAGTTATGGACAGAAATCTTCGGAATCTTCCGTATATACACACATACATACGGAATGTTGGACCGCAGAGTTTTAGTAGTATATAGACTAGACCGAGTGGGCCCGTTGGGCCCGTCCTCGTAGGGTTTCCATTGTAACTGGGAGGATGGGAGGGAGGGAAGAGGGAGGGAGGGAGGAGGGAGGTGTGGAGGGAGCAGGGGAGAGGGAGGGGGGGAGGGGAGGGTGGAGTGGAGGGAGAAGGGGGGGAGGGAGGGGGACCTCCCCTTTTCCCAGTACCCCTCTTTCCTCGTTGGGCCTGTCCCCGTAGGGTTTCCATTGTAACCGGGAGGGGGGGAGGAAGGGTGGAAGGAGGGGGGAGGGGGAGGGGGAGAGGGATGGAAGGGTGGAGGGAGGGGGGTGGGAGTGGGGGAGGGAGGGATGGAGGGAAGGAGGGAGGGGGGGGGAGTTAGGGGGAGGGTTGAGGGAGGTGGAGAGGGATGGGGAGGGAGGGGGAGGAGGGGGGAGGGAGTGGGGATGGAGATGGGAAGGAGGGGGAGGAAGGGGTTGAGGGGTGAAGGGGACCTCCCCTTTTCCCAGTACCCCTCTTTCCTCCACCACCAAGCCCCCTCCGCAACGACCCCTGTTGTCCCCATCCCCAGTCCCCATTCTCAGACCCCCCCCCATTCTCTCTCTCCCCCAGACACACTCTCAGTGCTTTTTTCGAAACACTTGCCCCGGTGGCCCACGAGCATAGGGGCCCAATGCTGATCTGTGTATGTTAAGTGACTTGCAATTAAAAAAAATACTTTAAAAAAAGATAAGTGCTTTTTAAGTGCTCGTTTTGAAACATTCGCGGTCACATAGTGCTTCTCACTGCGATCTGTTAGTGGTGCTTTTCGAAACAATTTTGCACCCATCTCACACAAGCATTTGGAGGTTTGGAGGGAGGGAAGGGGAGGAGGGAGGAGGGAGGTGTGGAGGGAGGAGGGGAGGGAGGGGGGAAGGGGAGGGGGGAAGGGGGGGAGGGGGAAGGGAGAGGGGAGAGATGGGTGATGGGATGGGGGAAGGGGGGAGGGAGGGGGACCTCCCCTTTTCCCAGTACCCCTCCTTTCCCCGTTGGTCCCGTCCCCGTAGGGTTTCCATTGTAACCGTGAGGGGGGAGGGAGGGTGGAAGGAGGGTGGAGGGGGAGAGGGGTGGAGGGAGGGGGGAGGGATTGGTGGATGGAGAGATTGTGGAGAATGAGGGATGGGGGAGTTAGGTGGGGAGTGTTGAGGGATGGGGGAGGGAGTTTTGGAGGGAGGGGGTGGAGGGGAGGGGGAAGGGAGGGAGAGGGGGAGGAGGGGGGGAGGGAGTGGGGATGGAGGTGGGAAGGAGTGGGGAGGAAGGGGTTGAGGGGGGACCTCCACTTTTCCCAGTACCCCTCTTTCCCCGTTGGTCCCGTCCCCGTAGGGTTTCCTTTGTAACCAGAAGGGGGGGAGGGAGGGTGGAAGGAGGGGGGAGGGGGGAGAGGGATGGAAGGGTGGAGGGAGGGGGGGAAGGATGGAGGGAAGGAGGAGGGGGGGGGAGTCAGGGGAGGAGGGGTGAGGGAGGTGGGGAGGGAGTTGGGGAGGAGGGGGGGAGGGAG
>NW_027602351.1:0-38661 GCF_053455715.1 Rhinoraja longicauda
CAATCAGTGCTTTTCTGGAAACCTTTCGAAACAATGTAGCCGTCACAAGCTGAAAACGAAATCCTTTTCTGGAAACTTTTCGAAACAATGTAGCCGTCACAAGCCACAAGCTGAAAACTAAATCTGCACCGCAGCGCCCCCCTGAAAAAGGGGGGGGGGGGGGGGCAGCGCTTTAAAACCTCTGTAACTTAAAAAACACGCGACCAAATTAAATGAAAATATCACGGCCGAGCGAGCGCGAGATTGGCGATTGAGGCGGTGCGAAAACCGTCGTGCTACGGTCCGCCGTTTTGCTGCAATCGCTGTTACGAATATATCAGGCCAAACCACAAAAAAATATATACACAAGATCTGAGTTTTAGTATTAACTAGAACAAGTGTGCCCGTTCAAAGCGGGCCCGTTGGGCCCGTCCCCACACCCCCCATTTTCTCCCCCCCAGCGAGGGACTGGTGGAGGGAGGGATGTGTTGAGGATGGAGGGGGGAGGGAGGGGGGGGAGGGTGATGAGAGATGGGGTGGTATTTGTGGAGGGAGGGAGCGGGGGAGAGAGGGGGGGAGGGAGGGATGGGGGAGAGGGGAGGGATATGGACCTCCCCTTTTCCCAGTACCCCTCTTTCTCCCACCACCAAGTCCCCTCCGCACGACCCCTGTTGTCCCATTCCCCATTCTCAGACCCCCCCCCCGCCAATTTTCTCTCCCCAGACACACTCTTAGCATCAGTTAAAGGCCCGGGGGGGGTGGGGTGCGGGGGATCGGATCAGTGAAAAGTCCGGGGGGGGGTGCGGGAGATCGCATCATTCAAAGGCCCGGGGGGGGGATAGCGGGGAGATGTTCTCCCTGGTGTGGGAGAGAGGAGAGAAGCAAGTTGAGAGAGGAGAGTTGAGCCGGTGATCGCGGGCTGGCGCCGCTAACGGCGTCCATTTTCTTTGTGAGAGTGAGGAGATGCCGATCATGCGTGCTGAGCACAGAGAGAGGAAATTCCGCGCATGCGTACCGAGAACAGCTGCACCGCAGCGTCCTCTATAGAAACTTCAATAAGGGGGGGGGGGGGGCAGCGCTTTAAAACCTCTTTAACTTAAAAGATATGCGACCGAATTAAATAAAAACATCATTTTCCAGCAGATGTCCCCTTGGTGATTAAGGCTGCGCAAGGGGGGGAGGGGATGGGTGAAGGGGGGAGGGGGGAAGGGGGGGAGGTGGAGGGAGGGGGGAGGGGCGGGGGGAAGGGGGAGGGAGGGGGACCTCCCCTTTTCCCAGTACCCCTCTTTCCCCATTGGGCCGTCCCCGTAGGGTTTCCATTGTAACCGGAAGGGGGGAGGGACGGTGGAAGGAGAGGGATGGGGAGAGGGATGGAAGGGTGGAGGGAGGGGGGGAGGGATGGAGGGAAGGAGGGAGGGGTGAGTTTGGGGGGAGGGGTGAGGGAGGTGGGGAGGGTGGGGGGAGGGAGTTGGGGAGGAGGGTGGGAGGGAGTGGGGATGGAGGTGGGAAGGAGGGGGGAGGAAGGGGTTGAGGGGGGAAGAGGGACCTCCCCTTTTCCAATTACCCCTCTTTCCCCCACCACCAAGCCCCCTCCACAATGACCCCTGTCGTCCCCCTCCCCAGTCCCCATTCTCAGACCCCCCCATTCTCTCTCTCCCCCAGACACACTGTAAGTGCTTTTTTCGAAACACTTGCCCCGGTGGCCCACGAGCATAGGGGCCCAATGCTGATCTGTGTATGTTAAGTGACTTGCAATTAAAAAAAATACTTTTTTTTTAAAAAGTGCTTTTTAAGTGAATTTTTTTAAACATTCGCGGTCGCTTAGTGCTTCTCACAGCGATCTGTAAGTGCTTTTCGAAACAATGTAGCACCCATCTCACAGGGGCATTGTGACGTCACACGCTGAAGACTGAATCCGCACCACAGCGCCTCCCTGAAAACCTTCAATAAATCAGGGGGGGGGGGGGGCAGCGCTTTAAAACCTCTGTCACTTAAAAAATATGCGACCGAATTAAATTAAAAAAACATTTTCCAGCTGCTGTCCGCGTGGTGATTACCGTTTTGCCGTAATCAGCCGAATCACAGATATATATATATATATATATATACATTCACAAGATCTGAGTTTTAATAGTAGACAGACGTTCAGACAGACAGACAGACAGACAGACAGACAGACAGACAGACAGACAGACAGACAGACAGACAGACAGACAGACAGACAGACAGACAGACAGACAGACAGAGTGGGACCGTTGGGCCCGTCCTCGTAGGGTTTCCATTGTAACCTGGGGAAATTGCTTTTTTCTTTAAAATAAATTGTCTGTTAAAAAAAATGTCAGTGCGGGGGGGGAGAGGATGAGGGGGGCGGAGTGGAGCGGGTAGTGGTGGAGGAGGACGGGGGGGAACGGGGAGAGGGGTGGGGTGGGTGAGATGGGGGAATGGGGTGGGGTGAGGAGGGGGGATTGGGGTGGGGAGGGGAACGCACTGCCAGCGGCCATCTCCCTTTCTCCTTCACTCCAAAATTTTTAAGGGGTTGGACAGGCTAGATGCAGGAAGATTGTTCCCGATGTTGGGGAAGGCCAGAACAAAGGGTCACAGTTTAAGGATAAGGGGAAGTCTTTTAGGACCGAGATGAGAAAAAAAATTCGCACAGAAAATGGTGAATCTGTGGAATTCTGTGCCACAGAGGGTAGTTGAGACCAGTTCGTTGGCTATATTTAAGAGGGAGTTAGATGTGGCCCTTGTGGCTAAATGGATCAGGGGGTATGGAGAGAAGGCAGGTACAGGATACTGAGTTGGATGATCAGCCATGATCATATTGAATGGAGGTGCAAGCTCGAAGGGCCGAATGGCCTACTCCTTCACCTATTTTATATGTTTCACTGTGGTGTCGTGCTCCTCCAGGGGGGGGCGCAATTAAAGGCAGTAAAGGGAAGGGGAGAGGGTGTGACTGAGGAGCCTTGGACCTAAAGCCTCTCCTTATTGGTGTAGCACCGTCAACCCCCTATTCAATCCCCCGTATCCCCCCCTACCTACCCCCAACTCTCCCATCCTCCATGACCCCCACTGTCCCCCTTCTCCCCCACCCCCACTCTCTCCTCCCCCCACACCTGCTGTCCCCTCCCAATCCCCTCTTCCCACCTCCCCACCCCACCCTCCTCCCCAGTCCCACTCTCCCTCCCACCCCCACTCTCCTCCACCCTCCATTCTGCAACCCCCCCTTTCCACCACTCTCCCCTCCCCACCCCCATTCTCTCCTCCCCAGCCCCACTCTCACTATCCCCAGCCCCCTTTCCACCACTCTATCCTCCCCAGCCCCTCACTCTCCCCCACCCCCAATCCTCTCCTCCCACACCCTCCACTCGCCCCACCCCCATTCTCACTGTCCCCTCCCCCTCACCCCCACTCTTCCCCACCCCAACGTTCCTCCTTGCCCACCATCCCCACTCTCTTTGCTCCACCACCACCCCCACTCTCTTCCCCCACCACCCCCACTCTCTTCCCCCCACCACCACCCCCTTCCCCCCACACCCCTCTCCTCCCTCTTTCACTCACTGTCCCCTCTCGGCACATTTCCCTGACCGTCACTGTCCCCCTCCCCCCCTCCCTCACTCTCTTCCCCCCACCACCCCCTCCCCCGCACTGTCCCCCTCCCCAATCCCAATCTCCCTCCCACCCCCACTCTATGCTCCTCCCACCCTCCCCCCATTCTCTCCTCCACCACTTCCCATCCCCGCCAATCTCTCCTCCCCTCCCCCATTCTCTCCTCCCCAGCACCAATCTCACTCTCACCCATCCCCCCTCTCTCCTCCACCCCTCCTCCCCACCTTAACCCCCACCCTCCCCTGCACACACTTGCCCCACCCCCATTCACACTGTCCCCCTCCCCCACCCTACTGTCCCCGCTTCCCACCCCCACTGTCCCTTCCCCCCACCCCCACTCTCTTCCCCCCCCACCACTACCCCCCTTCCCCCCACACCCCCTCTCTCCTCCCCCTCCTCCCTCACCCCCTCCCTCCTCCCCCTTTCACTCACTGTCCCCCCCACTCTTCCCCTCCCCCCACTGTCCCACTTCCCCACACTCTTCTCCCCACCACCACCCCCTTCCCCCCACACCCCTCTCTCCTCCCCAGCCCCTTTCACTCTCACTGTCCCCTTCTCCCCACCCACCTTCTCCCCTTCCCTCCCCCCACTCTTCCCTGACCCCCACTTTTCCCCTTCACCCCCACTCTCTCTTCCCCCGACCACCACCCCCCCCCTGCCCCACTCTCCCTCCCACACCCATTCTCTGCTCCCCCACCCCCACTCCCTCTTCCCCAACCACCCCCACACACCCGCTGTCCCCCTCCCCAGTCCCACTCTCCCCCCTTTTCCCCACCACCCCCTTTCCCCCACTCTCTCCTCCCCCACCCTCACCCCCCTCTCACCCTTCCTCCACCCACTCGGCCCCCACGTCCACTCCCCTCCGTGGAGCCGTTTGCGGCGAAAGGCACTTATCGAGCGTGCAGGGAGGAGGAGGGAGCTCCGGACTACTCCAGTCGGACAGCGGAGGTAGGACTACTCGAGTCGGGCAGCGGCGGATCTGGGAGCGTCGGGAGTGGAGAGAAGCGAGAGGAGAGAGGCGCGGTGGAAGGGGCGCACAAGATGGCGGAGCGTGAAGAGGCCGCCATCTGTCGCGACGTGCCGTCGGTGGCAGCGGCCCTGGTCGACGCCGCCATCTGTGGAAGCGGCCGCTGAAGGAGAAGAAGAGGCTTCCCATCTGCGCTGCGGCCTGTGTGCGGTAACGGTGCTGGGCCCGGGCGGGAGGGGGGACTCGAGAACTCCGTGGCGTGGGTTGAAGGGACGGAAGGGAAGGGTGAGGACCATCAGTCCGACCATCTCCCTCCTGCTCGGTAGTGTCCGCCGGGTGTGGGAGAGTGGGGAGAGTGAGGAGAGGGGAGGCGGTGATTGCGGGCGGGCGGCTCCGCTAACGGCGTCCATCTTGTCTGTACGAGTGAGGAGAGGCCGTGCGTGGTGACGTCAGACGTACAGCACGTGGAAAAAATATTTAGAAATGAGAGTTTTAAAGTTTAAAATGTCTCTAACTTAAAGAATATTCGACTAATTTAAATAAAACTTGTTATAAACAGTCGCCAGGACAGTGGTGATTAAGGTGGCGCTAACATTGTGGCGCTGTGGTTTACCGTTGTGGCTGCAGGTCCACATGTTATACATATATCTGCATGAGTTATGGGGGAGGGGGGGGGGAGTGCGAGCTCATCTCACAGGGGCATCTCACAGCGTGACTTCACACGATGAAGACCTTCAATAAACCGTCAGAAATTAAATGTTTTAACATTAAAACCTCTGTAACTTAAAAAATATACGACCAAATTAAATAAAAATATGAATTCCGACCGTCCGGGAGATTGGCGATTAAGGCGGTGCAAAAATTATGGCGCAACATTTTACCGTTTTGCCGAAATCACTGATAGGTGCATATATACATAGGGATTTATATACAAAATCTGAGTTTTAGTAGTATACTAGACCAAGTGAGCCCGTTGGGCCCGTCCTCGTAGGGTTTCCATTGTAACCTGGGAGAATCGCCTTTTTTCCCTTTGAAATAAAGCGTCTGTTCAAAATTTAAAAAAAAGATTCTCAATGGGGGCGAGAGGAGGGGGGGGGGGGTGGAGGAGGGGGTGGTGGAGAAGGGAGGGGTGGGTGAGGAGGGGGGAATGGGGTAGGGGAGACAATGACACCGTCCTGCCAGCGGTCATCAAGTTTCTCCTTCACTGTGGTGCCGTGCTCCTCCAGCGGAGGGGGAGCGCAATTAAAGGCGGTACAGGGAAGGGGAGAGGGTGTGACTCAGGAGCCTTGGACTCAAAGCCTCTCCTGTATTTGTGTAGCACCCTCAACCCCCTACTCAATCACCCTTATCCACACACCCCCCACACCCCCACTGTACCTTCTCCCCCACCACCACCCCTCCTCCCCATCCCACCCTGCCCTCCTCCCCAGTCCCACTTTCCCTCCCACCCCCACTCGCTCTCCCCACCGCCCCCCTTTCCACCACTTTCCCCTCCCCACCCCCCCATTCTCTCCTCCCTCAGCCCCACTCTCACTCTCCCCAGTCCCCCTTTCTCCCACTCTCTCCTCCCCACCCTCGTTTCCCTCACTCTCTCCTCCCCCACGCCCCGTACTCCCACTCTCTCCTCCCCCCCCACCCCCCATATTCTTTCCTCCCCCAACCCCACTCTCTCCACCAGCCCCAATCTCACTCTCCCCCACCCCCTCTCTCCTCCACCCCTCCTCACGCACCCCGGCTCCCCCACTGTCTCCTCCCCCCACCCTCATCCCCCTCCCACCCCTACCTCCCACCCACATTCTCACTGTCCCCCCTCCCTCCCACCGCTTCTCCCCTCTCCCCCACCCCCACTCTCTCCTGACCCTCAGTTGCCTTTTCCCCCTACCCTCACCACTAACCCCCTTCCCCACACACCCCCTCTCTCCTCCCCCCACCATCCCCCTCCTTTCACTCTCACTGTTCCCTTCCTCGCCGCCCACCTTCTCCCCCTTCCCTCCCTCCCTCACTCCCTCCCACACCCACTTTCTCCTCCTTTCACCACCACCCACTTCCCCCCAGCTGTCGCCCTCCCCAGTCCCACTCTCCATCCCACCCCCACTCTCTGCTCCTCCCAACCTCCCCCACCCCCCACTCTCACCTGAACCCCACTGTCCCCCTTCCCCCCCACCACCTCTCTCATCACCCCACCACCACCCCCTCCCCTGCTGTCCCCTTCCCCAACCCTCCTCCCGCACTCTGCCCTCCTCCCGTCCCATTTTCACTCCGATCCCCTCTCGCACTCTCCCCCACCCCTCTTTCCCCACCGCCACCCTTTCCCCCACTCTCTCCTCTCCCCACCCCCCTCATTCTCTCCTCCCCCAACCCCACTCTACCCCACCCCACCTTTCCCACTCCACACCCTTTTCCACCACTCTCTCCTCCCCCAGCCCCACTTCCACTCTCCCCCACCCCACCCCCCCGCTCCTCTCCTCCCCCCACCCTCACCCCCTCCTACCCCCACCCTCCACGCACTCGCCCACCCCCACTCTTACTGTTCCCCCTCCCGCACTCTCCCCTCTTACCATCTTCCCCACCCCCACTGTCCCCCTTCCCCCCACTCTCTCCCCCCACCACGAACCCCTTCGATCCACACCCTCTCTCCTCCTCCCCCTTTCACTCATACTGTCCTCTTCCCCACCCACATTCCCCCCTTTCCCTCCCTCCCCCACTCTTCCCTGAGCCCCACTGACCCCCTTCACCCCCCACTCTCTCTTCCCCACCACCACCCCCTCCCCCGCTGTCCCCCCTCCCCAGTCTCACTCTCCCTCCCACCCCCACTCTCTGCTCCTCCCACCCTCCCCACTTCCCTGACCCCCACTGTCCCCTTCCCACCCACCCCCACTTTCTTACCCCCACCACCAGGCCCCCCTCTCCCCCTCCCCAGTCTCACTCCCTCCCACCCCCCTGTCTCCTCCACCCCTCCCCCCCACTCCGCAACTCTCCTCCCCTCCCTCACCCCCTCCTACCCCACCCTTCCCTCCACACACTCACCCCAACCCCATTCTCACTGTCCCCTCCTCCCCACTCTCCCCTCTTCCCCACACCCACGTTCCCCTCTTCACCACACCCACGGCCCCCTCTTCCCCACCCCCACTCTCCCCATTCCCCCCCACTCTCCCCTCTTCTCAATACAATACAATACAATATATCTTTATTGTCATTGTACCCAGGGGTACAACGAGATTGGGAATGCGCCTCCCATACGATGCAATAATTTAAGTAATTTAGACAACAGCAACCCAACGCTACAATTGTAACAGTTTTAGACAGGGTAAAGTGCAAGTTGATCTATGCGTTGTGACCATCCAGCTCAGCAGGACCGGTTCATAGCAGCTATGGCCCTGGGGATGAAGCTGTTTCTGAGTCTGGAGGTGCGGGCGTAGAAGGCCTTGTATCGTCTTCCCGATGGAAGGAGTTCGAACAGACTGTTGCAGGGGTGTGAAGAGTCTTTGTGGATGCTGGTGGCTTTTCTGAGGCATCGTGTGTTGTAGATGCCCTCCAAGTCTGGTAGCTGTGTTCCGATGGCCCTCTGAGCTCTATGGACTACCCGCTGTAGAGCTTTCCTTTCTGCCTCCGTGCAGCTGAGATACCACGCAGGGATGCCATGCGTTAGGATGCTCTCTGTGGTGCAGCGGTAGAAGGTCGTCAGCAGCTGTTGGGGTAGACCAGACTTTTTCAGTGTTCTTAGGTAGAACAGTCTTTGTTGTGCCTTCTTGACCAGCGCAGCAGTGTTATTGGACCATGTTAGGTCCTCCAAAATGTGAGTGCCCAGAAACTTGAAGCTGGACACTCTCTCCACACTGTCCCCGTTGATAGAGATCGGGGCATATTCCCCGTTATGTGACCTATCTCCACACCCACGTTCCCCTCTTCCCCACACCCACGGTCCCCTCTTCCCCACCCCCACCCCCACTCTCCCCATTACCCCACCCCCACTTTCTTCCCCCCACACCCACTCTCTCCTCCCCCACACCCTCCCCTCCTCCCCCCCACCCCATCCTCCCCCTTTCACTCTCACTGTCCCCTTCCCCCACCCAACTTCTGCTCCTTTCCTTCCCCCACTCTTCCCTGACCCCGCCTACTGCCCCCCTTCCCCCCACTCCCACCACCACCAACCCCCTCCCCAGTCCCACTCTCTGCTCCTCCCCCTCCTCTCCTCTTCCCTGACCCCCACTGTTCCCCTTCCCCCCCACTCCCACCATCTGTTCCCCCAACCCCCCCTCCCCCCACCGTCCCCCTCCCACAATATCACTCTCACACCACCCCCATTCTCTCCTCCCCAGCCCCTCTCACTCACTCTCACCCACCCCCTTTCCCCACCACCCCCTCTCTCTCCTCCCCCACCCCCGCCTCCCCCACTCTCTCCTCCTCCCACTCTCTCCTCCCCCCACCCTGACCCCCCTCCTCCCCCCACCCTCTTCCTACCCCCACCCACTCGGCCCCTACGTCCACTCCCCTCCGCTCCGTGGAGCCGTTGGCGGCGAAAGGCACTTACCGAGCGTGGAGGGAGGAGGAGGGAGCTCCGGACTACTCGAGTCGGGCAGCGGAAGTGCGACTACTGGAGTCGGGCAGCGGAGGTCGGACTACTCGAGTCGGGCGGGGCCGGTCTGGGAGTGTGGGGAGGGGAGGGAGAGAAGCGAGGGGAGCGGCGGAATGCACGCACGAGATGGCGGATCGTGAGGAGGCCGCCATCTGTCTGAAGTGGCGACGGTCCGTCGGTGGCAGCGGCCCTGCTCGACGCCGTCATCGGAGGAAGCGGCCGCGGAAGGAGGAGGAGGAGGACAAGCTGCCCGCTGCGCTGCGGCCTGTGTGCGGTGACGGTGCTGGGCCCGGGCGGGAGGGGAGACTCAAGGACGCCATGGGTTGAAGGGAAGGATGAGTGGACCATCAGTCCGACCATTTCCCTCCTGCTCGGCAGTGTCCCCCGGGTGTGGGAGAGTGGGGAGAGTGAGGGGAGAGAATCGAGGGGAGCCCCTGATTGCGGGCGGGCGGGCGGCTCCGCTAATGGCGTCCAATTTGTTTGTGCGAGTGAGGACAGGCCGTGCGTGGTGACGTCAGATGCACAGCACTTTGAAAAAATATGTTTAGAAATTAAAGCTTTAAACTTTAAAATGTCTCTAACTTAAAAAATCTATGACCAATTGAAATAAAAGTTGCTATAAACAGTCGCCAGGATAGTGGTGATTAAGGTGGCGCTGAAAGTGTGGCGCTGTGGTTGACCGTTTTGGCTGCAGGTCCACTTGTCTCTCAGAGAGATATACATACATACCAATATATTTATATATATCTGCATGAGTTGTGGGGGGAGGGGTGGGCAGCACGAGCTCATATCACAGGGGCATTGTGACGTCACACGCTGAAGCCCTTCAAGAAATCGGTTAGAATTTAAATGTTTTGAACTTTAAAACCTCTGTAACTTAAAAAATATACGACCAAATTAAATGAAAATATCATTTCTCACCAGCCGGGAGAGTGGTGATTAAGTCGCTGTAAAAATTGCAGCGCCACGGTTTATCGTTTTGGCGAAATCACATTGTGACATACATACAGATTTATAAATCTGTATGTATGTCACAATGTGACATATACGTACAAGATCTGAGTTTTAGTGATAGATAGATGGATGGATAGATGGATGGATAGATGGATGGATAGATGGATGGATAGATGGATGGATAGATAGATAGATGGATAGATGGATAGATGGATAGACAGACAGACAGACAGACAGACAGACAGACAAACAGACAGACAGACAGACAGACAGACAGACAGACAGACAGACAGACAGACAGACAGACAGACAGACAGACAGACAGACAGACAGACAGACAGACAGACAGACAGACAGACAGACAGACAGACAGACAGACAGACAGACAGACAGACAGACAGACAGACAGACAGACAGACAGACAGACAAGACCAAGTGGGCCCGTTGGGCCCGTCCTCGTAGGGCTTCCATTGTAACCTGGGGAAATCGTGTTTTTTCCTTTAAAATAAATTGTTTGTTAAAAAAAAAAAATCAATGGGGGGGAGAGGGGACAGGTGGGTGAGGAGGGGGGAATGGGGTGGAGAGGGGTGGGTGAGGAGGGGGGAGGTGTGGGAGGAGGGGGGAAGGTGTGGGGGGGGAGAGAAGGGGAGAGGGAGCCACTGACACCGTCCTGCCAGCGTCCATCTTCTTTCTCCTTCACTGTGGTACCGTGGTACTGTGGTAACCACATAGTAGGTTAGTGGGCAAAATTAGGGCACATGGTATTGGGGGTAGGGTACTGACATGGATAGAAAATTGGTTGACAGACAGAAAGCAAAGAGTGGGGATAAATGGGGCCCTTTCGGAATGGCAGGCAGTGACCAGTGGGGTACCGCAAGGTTCGGTGCTGGGACCCCAGCTATTTACAATATACATTAATAATAATAATAATAATAATTCATTTATTTTATATAGCGCCTTATCGCATGCTCAAAGCGCTTTACAAAAACAATTAACATAGAAACAAACAGACAAACTATCCTGACGGAAAAGCGGCGAATACACAACGCCAGCGTCCTCTCACGTCAGGGTCCGGCAGTAGACATTAAAAAGCACAAGACACACAGATATAATTTTTTACACAAACAGCCATCACAGTGATTGCTCTAGGCATACCCTCACTGTGATGGAAGGCAAAGTCTTATCTCCTCCTCATTTTTCTCCCGTGGTGCCACGAGGTGATCGAGGCTCCCAACTTTTTGAAGCCCCCACCGGGCGATGGAAAGTCCCAGGGCCGAGCCGAGCAGGCCGATGAAAGTCCTGAGCCCCCACTGGGCGATGGAAAGTCCCAGGGCCGAGCCGAGCAGGTCGATGAAAGTCCTGAGCCCCCACTGGGCGATGGAAAGTGCTGCGGCCAAGCCACGCAGGGCGATGAAGGGCCTGCGGGCGGGTCGATCGTACCTCGCGCTTCGGGGCGGTCGAAGCTGCTACGGCTGGAGCTCCCAAAAACCGGTCGCCAGCCAGGGACCTGCGAACTCCCGATGTTGCGGTCTGCAGGGCCCATGGGCCGAAGCCTCCGAGATGGTAAGTCCAGGCCCTGCGACCGGAGTCTTTGAGATCGATCCCAGCTGGAGGCCGCCGACTCCACGATGTTAGGCCGTAGCGCGAACGGAGATACGACACGGTAAAGGTCGCATCTCCGTTGAGGAGGAGATTTGAAAAAAGGTTTCCCCCAACCCCCCCACCACCCTCCCACATACATAGAGTTAAAAATAAAACAAAACGTACATTTAACGACGACAATGACAAAAAAACAACAACAAAAACAGAGAGACTGCCGGTGAGCCGAGGCTGCAGAACACAGCCACGCCCCCAATTAATGAATTAGACGAAGGGATTAAAAATACCATTAGCAAATTTGCAGATGATACTAAGCTGGGGGGTAGTGTGAATTGTGAGGAAGATGCAATAAGGTTGCAGGGTGACTTGGACAGGTTGTGTGAGTGGGCGGATACATGGCAGATGCAGTTTAATGTAGATAAGTGTGAGGTTATTCACTTTGGAAGTAAGAATAGAAAGGCAGATTATTATCTGAATGGTGTCAAGTTAGGAGGAGGGGGAGTTCAATGAGATCTGGGTGTCCTAGTGCATCAGTCAATGAAAGGAAGCATGCAGGTACAGCAGGCATTGAAGAAAGCCAATGGAATGTTGGCCTTCGTAACAAGAGGAGTTGAGTATAGGAGCAAAGAGGTCCTTCTGCAGTTGTACCGGGCCCTGGTGAGACCGCACCTGGAGTACTGTGTGCAGTTTTGGTCTCCAAATTTGAGAAAGGATATTCTTGCTATGGAGGGTGTGCAGCGTAGGTTCACTAGGTTAATTCCCGGAATGGCGGGACTGTCGTATGTTGAAAGGCTGGAGCGATTAGGCTTGTATACACTGGAATTTAGAAGGATGAGGGGGGATCTTATTGAAACATATAAGATAATTAGGGGATTGGACACATTAGAGGCAGGAAACATGTTCCCAATGTTGGGGGAGTCCAGAACAAGGGGCCACAGTTTAAGAATAAGGGGTAGGCCATTTAGAACGGAGATGAGGAAGAACTTTTTCAGTCAGAGAGTGGTGAAGGTGTGGAATTCTCTGACTCAGAAGGCAGTGGAGGCCAGTTCGTTGGATGATTTCAAGAGAGAGCTGGATAGAGCTCTTAAGGATAGCGGAGTGAGGGGGTATGGGGAGAAGGCAGGAACGGGGTACTGATTGAGAGTGATCAGCCATGATCGCATTGAATGGCGGTGCTGGCTCGAAGGGCTGAATGGCCTACTCCTGCACCTATTGTCTATTGTCTATTGTCATCCAGGGGAGGGGGGCACAATTAAAGGCAGTACAGGGGAGAGGATGTGACCGAGCCTTTGACCCAAAGCCTCTCCTGTATTGGTGTAGCACCCTCAACCCCCTACTCAATCCCCCATATCCCCCCTCCCTACCCCCCACTCTCCCATCTTCCCTGACCCCCACTGTCCCCCTTCTCCCCTACCCCCACTCTCCCATCCCCCACAACCACCCCCTCCTCCCCCCACCTCTGCTGTCCCCTCCCATCCCCTTCCCTCCTCCCCACCCCACCCTGCCCTCCTCCCCAGTCCCGCTCTCCCTCCCACCCCCACTCTCCTCCACCCCCCATTCTGCACGACCCCCCTTTCCACCACTCTCCCCTACCCACACCCCCCATTCTCTCCTCCCCAGCCCCACTCTCACTATCCCCAGCCCCCTTTTCCCCCGCCCTCTCCTCCCCGCGCCCCCCTTTCCCCCACTCTCTCCCCCCCCACCTCCCACATTCTCTCCTCCCCCAGCCCCACTATCACTCTCCCCCACCGCCTCTCTCCTCCCCCACTCTCTCCTCCCCACACCCTCACCCCCCTCCCACTCCTACCCTCCACACACTCTCCCCACCCGCATTCTCACTGCCCCCCTCCCCCTAATCCTCCCTCTCCCCTCTTCCCCACCCGGACTCTCCCCATACCCTCACAGTGACCCTTCCCCACTACCCCCCACTCTCTACCACCCACCACCAGCCTCCTTACCCCACACCCCCTCTAGCCTCCCCCACCCTCCCCTCCTTTCACCCTCACTGTCCCCTTCCCCACCACCCACCTTCCACCACTTTCCCTCCCTCCCTCCCACCTCCTCTCTCTTCACCTCACCACCATCCCCTCCCCCGCTGTCCCCTTCCCCAGTCTTCTCCCTCCCACCCCCACTCTCTGCTCCTCCCAACCTCCCACACCCTCCCCTCTTCCCTGAACCCCACTGTCCCCCTTCCCCCCACCACCACTCTCTCACCTCCCCCACCACCACCACCCCTCCTCCCCTGCTGTCCCCTTCCCCCCACCCCTCCTCCTCCCCACCCGCACTCTGCCCTCCTCCCCAGTCCCACTCTCCCTCCCACCCCCCTCGCACTCTCCCCCACCCCTTTCCCCACCACCCCCCTTTCCCCCACTCTCTCCTCCCCCACCCCCTCATTCTTTCCTCCCCAACCCAACTTTCCCCACCCCACTTTCCCTTCCACCCCCCTTTCCACCACGCTCCTCCCCACCCCCACTCCTCTCCTCCACTCGCCACACCCCCATTCTCACTGTCCCCCCCCGCACCCCCACTCTCCCCTCTTCCCCACCCCAACTGTCCCACGTGCCCCCCACCCCCACTCACTTTGCTCCACCACCACCCCCACTCTCTTCCCCCCACCACCACCCCCTTCCCCCAACCATCACCCCCCTTCCCCCCAAGCCCCTCTCTCCTCCCCCTTTCACTCACTGTCCCCTCCCCGCACTCTTCCCTGACCGTCACTGTCCCCCTCCCCCACCCCCACTCTCTTCCCCAAACCACCACCCCCCTCCCCCACTGTCCCTCTCCCCAGTCCCACTCTCCCTCCCACCCCCACTCTCTGCTCCTCCCACCCTCCCCCTCCCTCCATTCTCTCCTCCCCCCACTCCCCCTCCCCTCCAATCTCTCCTTTTCTCCCCCATTCTCTCCTCCCAGCCCCAATCTCACTCTTCCAATCCCCTCTCTCCTCCACCCCTCCTCCCCCACCGTCCCCTCCACACACTTGCCCCACCCTCCACACACTTCTCACTGTCCCCATCCCCCCACTCTACTGTCCACGCTTCCCCACCCACACTGTCCCTTCCCCCCACCCCCACTCTCTTCCCCATCACTAACCCCCTTCCCAACACACCCTCTTCCCCCACACCCCCTCTCTCCTCAGCCTCCTCCCTCCTCCCCTTTCACTTTCACTGTCCCCTTCCCCCGACCCACCTTCTCCCCCTTTCCCTCCCCCCACTGTCCCCCTTCAACCCCACCCCCATCCCTCTTCCCCCAACCACCCCCACACCCCCGCTGTCCTCCTTCCCCGTCCCACTCGGCCCATTCTCACTCTCCCCCCCTTTCCCTACCACCCCCTTTCCCCCACTCTCTCCTCCCCCACCCTCACCCCCTCCTACCTCCACCCTCCCCCCCAGTCTCCCCGATTCCCTGCCCCCACTGTTCCCCCTCCCCCCACCCCCACCCCTCTTCCCCCAACCCCCGCTGTCCCCCTTCTCCAGTCCCACTCTCCCCTTCGCCCCACTCTCCCCACCTACTCTCACTCTCACCTCCCTTTCCCCACCTCCCCCTTTCCTCCACTCTCTCCTCCCCCACCCTCACTCCCCTCCTACCCCCACCCTTCCTTCCACCCACTCGCCCCCCACGTCCACTCCTCTCCGTGGAGCCGTTGACGGCGAAAGGCACTTACCGAGCGTTCAGGGAGGAGGAGGGAGCTCCGGACTACTCGAGGCGGGCAGCGGAGGATCTGTGAGCGTCGGGAGGGGAGAGAAGCGAGAGGAGAGAGGTGCGGCGGGATGTGCGCACAAGATGGCGGAGTGTGAGGAGGCCGCCATCTTTGTGAAGTAGATAGATGATAGATTAGAGACAGACAGACAGACAGACAGACAGACAGACAGACAGACAGACAGACAGACAGACAGACAGACAGACAGACAGACAGACAGACAGACAGACAGACAGACAGACAGACAGACAGACAGACAGACACACGCTAAGATACAACGCACCATTTTATTGGAGCACTTACATCATAGGACCTGCAGTACATTACAGCTCCGAGCTGCTACATTTACTGCCTGACGTAGGCGAGTTCTTAATATTATAAAGCATCTACTAGGCGGGACTACTACTAACAAGCACTACGATTGGCTAGCATGCAATAGCCCATCTACATCTCTTCTTGTAGAAATAAAGAAACAACGGTAGCTTAAGCAATGAAAAACAAAAATGTGAAGAATATACTAGCAAAGTTACACAAAATCGCCATATCTAACGGGTGGCCTACAAACCCGTCCGGCCCTCGTGCGTTAAGAGACCGCCTCACCTCCTTTCGCGGGAGAACAAGGGGAGGAGAGTGGGGACGCAACAGGCGACTTGACAGGACTAGTGGGAGATGACATGGGCGCGCCAGGCACCGACCGACGCGGGGAACCCGCGGCAGGAACAACGGCTGGTGGTGAATCAACTGTGGGAATGAACACGAGATGCGGGGCGTCAGGACTCGGAGTCGCAGGACGCGGTTCCTTCACCGGAAGGATGTGTTGACGGTTGCATCTGTAGATGACCCCGTCCACTTTGACCAGGTATGAACGTGGCTCCTTGGAAGGTCCGTAAATGTGTCCCAGTTGTAGATGGCCCTTGTCAGTTTGCAAACGAACCACTTGTCCACGTGCAAGAGGTGTGAGTGGCTTACTGGACCTGTCGAAGAACCGCTTCTGTGTGTCCCGTTGACGTTGTAGTTGCTTCTGCACCACGGGCGGGGACCGAAGGTGCGGCTGGAGTAGCTACTGGGAGACAGGCAGGGAAGCACGGGTTTGGCGAGACATTAGTCGCTGGGCTGGCGAGCCTAGGACAGGATCCCGTGCAATGTTCCGTAGATTGAGTAAGTCCAGGTATACGTCGGATTTGGCAAGGTAGGCTCATTCCATGAGTTGTTTCGCACTCCGGACGGCGCGTTCGGCGAGCCCATTGGACTGCGGGAATTCGGGGCTGCTGGTAATGTGTTGGAAGTCCCATCGTTTAGCAAAGTTCTTAAATGCTTGGCTGGTGAATTGCCTGCCGTTGTCAGACTGAATACGTGCAGGGGAGCCATGTACGGAGAGGTGCCGTTGCAGCTTCTCGATCACAGCCTCTGAGGAAATGGTCTGCAGAAGGTCTATCTCGAACCAGCCCGAGTAAGAGTCAACCAAAACCAGGTAGTGTTTCCCGTGCCACTCGAAGATGTCTGTAGCCAACGAGGACCATGGAAGAGGCGGCACTGGCTGGGGCAGTAGGGGCTGCTTCTGCTGATGTGGTGCCAGGCTGTTGCAGATAGCGCACGTTTCGGTTCTTCCACGTATGTATTTAGTCATCCCGGGCCAGTAAAACATGCTTTGCGCCCGTTGAAGGGTTGCCTCGGCGCCGGGGTGACTCCTGTGGACGTCGTTGTAGTATTCATCCCGGAGTGCAGCTGGGACCACCGCCTTGTGGCCAGTGACTATGATTCCGTCCTGGAGCACTAGTTCGTCGCGAACCAGGAAGTAGGGGCGTATCTCAGGCGGGGTGTTTGACTGTCTGTGGGGCCAACCGCCCCGTATGACTGTGGACAGCAATTGTAAAGTCTCATCAGCAGCCGTGTGTTCGGCTAGGCGGCGTAAACGATCAGTCGGCACAAACGAGACCTTCATGTCCGAAAACTCATCCTGTTCGGAGAGGTGCTGTTCATTTGTTCTGCGCGGGGCTCTGGATAGCGTGTCTGCTATGTGCATGTCTTTACCTTTCTTGTAGACGATCTGGAAATCAAAGTGCTGCAGCTGCATTATCATCCATTGCAATTGTGCTGGGGCAGCGTGAATCGGCTTGTTCAAAATAGTGACCAGCGGCTGGTGGTCAGTCTCAATGGTAAAGGTCTTGCCAAAGATAAAGTCCTTGAATTTGGTGCAGGCGAAAACCAATGCGAGCAGTTCCTTTTCGATCTGTGCATAGCGCTGCTCGGTGTCAGTCAGAGTACGAGATGCATACAAGACGGGTTTGAAACCGCCATCAGTCGTGGTCTGCAGGCACGCAGCGCCTAGCCCGTACTGGGATGCATCGCAGGTGATGGTAACCGGTAGTGCCAGATCAAAATAGGAAAGGGTTGGTGCGCTAGCTAGCTGTAGCTTGAGGGTGTCAAAAGCCCTTTGGTGCTGCTGGTACCAGGACCACGCCGTCTTTGTGCGTCAGTTCGCGCAGGGGGGCTGATAATTCGCTAAAGTTGGGGATAAACTTCCCCAAGTAGTTAACCATGCCGAGGAATCGTTGTAAACTCACAACGTCAGTAGGAATCGGCAGTTCATTGATGGCTGCAGTTTTCAGTGGATCTGGTCGGAGACCGCTGCTGGTGAAAACATGTCCGACGTAAGTGACCTCAGGAAGGCGAAACCTGCACTTTAGTGGATTCAGTTTGAGATTAATGTCCCTGGCGCGGTCGAGTACACGCTTCAGATTAACATCGTGTTCAGCCAGGTCGCGACCGTAGATAAGAATATCATCAACGATGATGGCGCACAGGTACTCCGCAAACAACTGTTCGATGGTACGTTGGAAAACTTCGCTGGCGGAGTTGAGCCCGAAAGGTATCCTCAGAAACTTGAAACGGCCAAAAGGTGTGGCGAAAGTAGTGAGGTTGGAGTCCGGGTCAAGTGGAATCTGCCAAAAAGAGCTTTTGGCATCCAGGACCGAAAACACTGCTGCGTTACCAATCTGTGCAGCTACATCTTCTGTGGTTCGCATAGGGTAGTGAGGGCGCTTGATAGCAGTATTAAGATCTCTGGGATTGATGCAGATGCGGATCTCCTGTTTATTTTTCTTAGTTGCGACGACCATTGTGGAAACCCAATCAGACGGGTCAGTGACTTCGGCAATAACACCCATTGAGACCATGCGTTTGAGTTCGTTGTGTATTCTGTCACGCATGGCATGTGGAATCCGATGTGGCGCTCGGACCACAGGTATGACGGCAGGATCAACAGTGATGCCATATTTGGCAGGCAGCGTGTCCGGTTCATCATCAAAGAGGTCGTCTTTGTAGTGAGAAAGTAGTTATTGAGTAGGCTCATCAGCGAGGCATAGTTTGTGGACCGCGCGTCCGAAAAACACCAGGCCTAGATCGTGGCATGCGTTGATACCGAGCAACGTCTCTGAATTTGATTTCACAATGTAAAACGGCAGGGTGAGGGTCTGCTCATCAACAGTGCACTTTAAATTAGCTTTCACAAGTGGGTGCAGGATCTCTCCCCCATAAGCCCGAAGCGTTGAGGAGGCTTTATCTATACGTTCAGCATTGCGAATTTTGTTAAACTCCGTTAATGATATGACGTTGACCTTTGCGCCCGTGTCTACCTTGGCGAGTAGAGGCCTGTTATTTACAAACACAGTTACTTCAGGGTCAAGTAGCTTGTTAGACGAAGGGAGGAGGGAGTGAATAGCGGAGCTGTTATCTGCACTGACTGAGCAGAGCGCGGGGGACGACAATTCAGGCTCCTGGGAGTCGGTATCAGCGAATTCCTGTTGAAGCAGGTGCAAGCTTGTCCTTGGAACATTAGCAGTCACACGGGAACGACAGCATCTAGCGAAATGGTTCAACTTATTACAGAAATTGCAAGCCTTTCCATAAGCAACACAGAACTGACGACCCTTCGCATGAAAATAGTTGCAATTCAAACAGCGAGCAGCAGGCGCCTCAGAGGTTCTGCGGGAGAAGTCTGTAAGATTAACGTTATGTTGCTGGCGTGGGCTGAAGTGGACAGGAACAGCATGGGAAGCAGTAATCTCTGAAATACGGCAGGAGTGGATAGCCTGGTCTAGGGTCAACTCAGTGTTGCGAAGCAGCTCAGCTCTCAGTTTGCTATCAATCATGCCTTCTACCAGCTTATCTCGAACAAGTTCATCCCGCAACTCACCAAATCGACAGCGCGCAGCCATGTGCCGGAAGTCACTAATAAATTGTTCAATCGGTTCATCAGCCTGCTGCAAACGAGCATAGAACTTTGTTCTTTCAATTATATGGTTGGAAGGCATATCACACAGTTCTCTGAATTTCTTGAGTAGAACCGCTGGGTCATCTATAGTCTCGGCAGGAACGAGGACCTGGCCGTTGTCACCCAAAACAGCTGGAGCAAAAACGAAGTTGTCAGCTCGGTTCATAGCCTCAGGACCCGCAAGGTTGAGTAAAACAGACGCACGCACATCAAGAGGGTCATTGCGATGAACGATGCGAGCATAATGAGTATAGTCACGCTCGAAAAGACGCCAACGTTCAACAATGTCTAAATCAAAGATCAGAGGGTCTGGGCGACGACACGAATTAGCCATAATGGAGATAACAGGAGCAAACTAAATAAAGAAAATAAAACCCGATAAACGTGCAATAGTTAACATCCCTCTACATAAACACTGGTGCAGCGGTAGAGTGGCTGCAGCACAGTGCCAGAGACCCAGGTTTGACCCCGGCCATGGCTGGTGTCTGTACGGATTTTGTACGTTCTCCACATGACCTACGTGGGTTTTCTCCGAGATAGACAATAGGTGCAGGAATCGGCCATTAGGCCCTTTGAGCCAGCACCGCCATTCACCTTGATCATCCACAATCAGCACCCTGTTCCTGCTTTCTCCCTATATCCCTTAACTCCGCTATCATTAACAGCTCTATCTAACTCTCTCTTGAAAACATCCAGGGAATTGGCCTCCACTGCCTTCTGAGACAGAGAATTCCACAGCTTCACAACTCTCTCAGTGAAAAAGTTTTTCCTCATCTCCATTATAAATGACCTATCCATAATTCTTAAACTGTGACCCCTGGTTCGGGACTCCTCCAACATTGGGAACATTTCCTGCCTCTAGCGTGTCCAATCCATTAATAATCTTATATGTTTCAATAAGATCGCCTCTCATCTTTCTAATTTCCAGAGTTTACAAGTTTCTTCGGTTTCCTCCCACACTCTAAAGACGTACAGTTTTATAGGTTAGTTGGCTTGGTATAAATGTAAATTGTCCGTAGTGTGTGTGGAATAGTGTTAGTGTGTGGGGATCGTGGCAGGCGTGGACTCAGTGGGCTGAAGGGCCTGTTTCCGCAATGTATCTCTAAACTAAACCTTTTTGGTCACATTTTCAAAAATACATAAGTCGAGTGGATTCAGCTTTATGTTTTATTCCTCTTTCTGTTTCAGATCGCTGGATTTTGTTGAGTGTCCACTTCCGGTTTAGTGATGAGTGAGTGCTTGCAACTGGCCACTCTGGGCCGGCCTTTCCAGTTGGGAATGCTGTACGACTGCCGATCAGACACCCTGATCCCAGGTACTGGAATGTCTTCATACAAATCACAAAGTCACATGAGCCCAGAGTAGGTGAATCGAAAGACATGATAAGGGAATAACGTAAATAGTGCAAGGTAAAGCCAGCAAAGTGCAATCAAGGGTAGTCCAAGGGTCACCAAGGAGGTAGATAGTGGTTCAGGACTGCTCTCTGGTTGTTGTAGGATTCACATATACCTTCCACTCAATGAACTTCAACATGAGGGATTTTGTCAAATACCCTCTGATATGGGTTGATATGTGGGGTGATTTTATGGAGCTGCGTAAAATCATGAAAGGACTACATCAGGTAGATTCACAGAGTCTCTCGCCCAGAGTAGGAGAATCAAGGACCAGAGGATATAGGTTCAAGGTGAAGGGAAAAAGACTTAATAGGAATCTGAGGGGTAACTTTTTCACACACGGGTGGTGGGTGTATGGAACAAGCTGCCCGAGGAGGTAGTTGAGCCAGGGACCATTTCAATGGGTAAGAAACAGTTAAACAGTTACATGGATAGGACAGGTTTGGAGGGGTATGGGCCAAACGCAGGCAGGTGGGACTAGTGTAGCTGGGACATGTTTGTTAGTGTGGGTGTCAGGCCTCCTTACATGTTGTATCGCCCTATGATACAGTGGTGGTCAATGCAGGGCCATGTTCAATCTCACAATGGTGACCATAACTTTTTCAGTTCTAGTCAAGTTTATGCAATGGCCTGAATATTGGGCAGCACGGTGGCACAATAGTAGAGTTGCTGCCTCACAGCGCCAGAGATCCGGGTCTCTGGCGGTGTAAGCGCTGTAAGGCAGCAACTCTACCGCTGCGCCACTGTGTCGCACCTATTGCTCACGTGATCAGTCCAGTGAGTGTAGAGTTTTGTACTTTCAGTCCAAGGCACAGCCTGTACAGAGATTGAATCTACTGAAGGAATATTATTCGCTTTGAGTAATTTTCACAACATTAACAGTTTTGATCGCTGATTTATCCTGTAGGCATCACCTTGTGGGACTTGCAGACACTGCAGAGCCACCTTGACCGCCGTGACCAGCCCAGCACTGAGTTCCACATCATTGCGTCAGACTCCATGGAGAACAAAGCCGCTGCCCTCAACGTGTCAGGGTCACTGAAGGCAAGTCTGCTGGGTGGGTTAGTGGAGATGAAAGGGTCGGCAAAGTATCTCAATGACACGATCGCATCAAACCAACAAGCACGAGTTACCCTTCAGTACAAAGCCACAACCAGGTTTGAACAACTGACGATGAGTCGCTTAAGGAGGCAGAATATTACCTACCCGGGTGTGTTTGATGAGGGCTCAGCCACCCATGTCATTACAGCAGTGCTGTACGGGGCCCAGGCCTTCTTTGTGTTTGATCGAGTGGCTTCATCAGCAGAGAACATGCAGGATATTCAGGGCAACATGGAGGTGATGATTAAACGTCTGCCGAAGATTGCGATCGACGGAGATGCCTCCCTAGCAATGACAGAAGAACAGAGTTCTCACGCCGAGAAGCTTAGCTGCACCTTTTACGGGGACTTCTTGCTGAAGAACAATCCCACCACCTTCCGAGATGCCATCAATATCTACGCCACCCTCCCAAACCTCCTGGGCCCAGGTGGAGAGCATTCAGTGCCAGTCACAGTTTGGCTCTATCCTCTCAATAAACTCGACTCAAAAGCTGCTCAGATGGTGAGGGAGATCAGCGTGGGATTGGTCAGTCGCTGCCAGGGTGTCCTGGAACAGCTCAGTGAGGCCGTGATGAGATGCAATGACCTGATGAAAGACAGCGTCGCCACTCAGATTCCCGAGATCGGGCACGGGATACATCAATTCCGAGAGATGTGTCTGGAATACAAACTGGTTTTCCAAGGGACCTTAGCCAGAGTTTTGCCGTCCATTCGGGACGGCGGGAAGGAGGAAGGGTTGCTGAGGGACATACTGAGGAACATGGAGCAGTCACCATTGAAACACCAAGCACTGACCGCATGGCTGGATGACAAGGAATGGGAGATGATGGTCGTGGAACTTTGCCTCAAGATATTGAAAGACATACCTGTTGTGAAATCAAGGAGAGAGTTGCAGAAAGTGTTGATGGATCCAGCAACAGACTACGTGGTCTGCTTCACATTCACAACACTGCATCAGGAGGATTTCTACCTGACCGAGGCAATCAAGTACCTCCAATCTCTCACAGCAGAGACAATGCAGATGCCACCTCCTGCTGGCAGAGCCTGTACACCACAACACAGCGAGCGCTGGTTTCACTTATCGTCCGTAACCGAGAAGCTGAAGGAACAGTCCAAATTGTTCCTGGATTTTGCCACAGCCAACAGTGGGGACGGGAAAGTCAAATTCCTTGTTGGATCCAGGCGGGACGACAGTAACATGGGTGCCTCTATTTACCTGTACGGGGGAGGGATTGTGAGGAGCAGCTGCTTTGAACCCCCGTCTCAGCCCAAGAGACCAACAGCGAGTGGGACAACACCCGACAGTGTGACGCTGCAGTTAGACCCACCCACATGTGGTTCTGATGAGATTGTGGGCTACAAGGTAGAGTATCGAGGTAGCCAGCAGGAGAAATGGACAATACTAGATACACCTGACACATCCCACTCCTTCACCATATCTGGGTTGGAGCCACACCAGGAATATCACTTCCGATATAGAGCCGTGACCAAGGTAGGGGTCAGCAAGGCCAGTGAGACCTACAATGTCTCCACCTGGCCGACAAGTCCACCTGGTAAACCGGTCTTCCAGGATCAGTCACCCAAACCAACACTGTCCTGGGACGGACCAAGTCAGATTGGAGCTGACAAATTTCATTACAGGAATGAACACAAGGAAGAACCTTCGTTCATGTCTATCGCATTGGACGGATCATGTGAGAAGGTTCAGACAATAGGGAGACAATGCCACGACAGTTCAGACGGACCAAAGAGAATCGCCCTGAAACTTCTCCCACAAGCTCAATTAATATCTGGAGGAAACCCTTCCATTTACAAGCTCTTCCTCGAAAAGGAGGTGTTTAATAAGTCCAAGCAGCTTGTGAAATGCATCTTAGGAAAGCAAACCACTACGCACAAGATGAAGACAATTATGGTCATGGGGGCAACTGGGTCAGGAAAGACAACCCTCATCAACGGGATGATCAACTACATCTTGGGCGTGGAGTGGGGGGACAACTTCAGATACCAGTTAATACAGGAGGAGACAGGAAAATCCCAGGCTGAGAGCCAGACCTCCTCCATCACTGCCTACCATCTCCACCACCAGGCAGGGTTTACCATCGACTGCTCTCTGACTATCATCGACACGCCAGGGTTCGGGGACACCAGGGGCATCAGCCGGGATCAACTGATCACTGACCACATCCGCGAGTTCTTCGTTTCTCCACAGGGCGTTGATCAGATCGACGCGGTCTGTTTCGTCGTCCAGGCCGCCCTGCCTCGCCTGACCCACACACAGAAATATGTCTTCGATTCCATCCTTTCCATTTTTGGCAAAGATGTCGCGGAGAACATTCAGATACTGGTGACGTTTGCGGACGGGCAGCGCCCCCCAGTTCTGGAGGCCCTGAAAGCCGCTGAAGTACCCTGCCCCAAAGACAAAAAAGGATGGCCAGTGCACTTCAAGTTTAACAATTCCGTCATTTTTGCCCAGCGTCTGACCTCTGGCGATGAGGGGAGATCTGACGACAGCGGGGACGAGGATAATGGCTTTGACCTGATATTCTGGAAGATGGGGACAAACAGTATGAAGAAGTTCTTTGTAGCCCTGAGCTCGATGCAGCCGAGGAGCCTGTGCCTGACCAGAGAGGTTCTGAAGGAACGTAGCCAGCCGGGGTCTGTAGTGGCCGGGTTGCAGACTCAGATCCAAGCAGGGCTGACCAAATTGGAGGAGCTCAAGAAAACCCAACAAGTTCTGAAGCAAAACCAGTCCAACCTGGACGAAAACAAAGATTTTGAGTACGAGGTCGATGTGATTGTTAACGAAAGGAGGAAAATTGCCAACAATGCTCCATTAGTAAACAACTGTACGGTTTGTGAATACAGTTGTCACGACCCCTGTACGTATGCAGGTTATATTTTCAAATACTGGTGTGATTCAATGGATTGGTGGGGAAATTGTAAAGTCTGTCCTAACAATTGTGCCATGCGCAAACACCTCAGGGAAGAGTACAGGTATGTCTGTGTAACAAAAAAGGAGAAGAGGACCTACAATGAACTGAAGATAAAGTATAAGAAGGCATACGGTGAGAAGGTGAGCCAGCAGAAGATTATGGAGTCACTTGAGCAGGAGTTTACTGAGGTGGGGAACACAGTGCTGATGCTGATTGAAGAATTATCCCAGGGCATTAGACGACTTGAAGAAATAGCCCTGAGACCAAACCCGCTGTCCACCACGGCTTACATTGACCTCCTGATTCAGGCTGAGAAAGACGAGGCGAAGCCAGGCTTCATGGAACGAATTCAGGCACTGACCAATGTGAAGAAGCAGGCAGAGCTCCAAGAAACAATCGCCAACAACCAGAAGCTGTATTTGAAGGAAGGTGTGGCGGGAGGGAAAAGTACTGGAGAAAAGTTAAAGGAAAAAATGTCAAACGTGATGAGTTGGTTCTCTTCCAATAAGTAACTGAGAAACATTCCAGCTGTTTTCCAGTGCGTTTTACTCAACCGATACACAATTCCTCGTTCTTCTCTTCCCCCATCTTCCCATAGGCTTTCACACTGAACCTTCCTTCCTCGATGCTGCCTCCTCAACACATTCCCAGAGGGCCCCATATCTGAGGAAGGGTTTGCCGGCATTACGAGAATGATCCCAAGCATGAGTTGGTGAACATATGATGAGCGTTTGACAGCACTGGGCCTGTACTTGCTGGTGTTTAGAAGGACGAGGGGGGGGACCTCATTGGAACTTACCGAATAGTGAAAGGCCTGGATAGAGTGGATGTGGAGAGGATGTTTCCACTAGTGGGAGAATCTAGGACCTGGGGGTCACAGCCTGAGGAATAAAGGACGTTCGTATGAGAAGGAGATGAGGAGAAATTTTGTTCGTCAAAGGGTGGTGAATCTGTGGAATTCTTTGCCACAGACGGCTGTGGAGGCCAAGTCAATGGATATTTTTAAGGCAAGGATAGATAGATTCTTGATTAGTATGGGTGTCGGTGGTTATGGGGAGAAGGCACGAGAATGGGGTTGGGAGGGAGAGATAGATCAGCCATGAATGAATGGTAGAGTACAAATCTACTCTTTACAAAATGTCCATTGACTTGGCAATGAATTCCACAGATTCACCATCCTCTGACTAACAACATTCCTCCTCATCTCCTTTCTAAAAGTACTTCCTTTTATTCTGACGTTATGGCCTTTGATCCTTGACTCTCCCACCTGTGGAAACATCCTCTCCACATCCACTCTATCCAGGCCTTTCACTGATTTGGTAAGTTTCAATGAGGATCCCCCTCATCCTTCTAAACTCCAGCGAGTACAGGCCCAGTGCAGACAAACGCTCATCACGGTAGCGCAGCGGTAGAGTTGCTGCTTTACAGCGAATGCAGCGCCGGAGACTCAGGTTCGATCCTGACTACGGGTGCTGCACTGTAAGGAGTTTGTACGTTCTCCCCGTGACCTGCGTGGGTTTTCTCCGAGATCTTCGGTTTCCTCCCACACTCCAAAGACGTACAGGTATGTAGGTTAATTGGCTGGGTAAATGTGAAAAATTGTCCGTAGTGGGTGTAGGATAGTGTAAATGTACGGGGATCGCTGGGCGGCACGGACTTGGAGGGTCGAAAAGGCCTGTTTCCGGCTGTAGATATATGATATGATATGATATGATATGTTGACCCACTCATTCCTGGGATCATTCTTGTAAACGTCCTCTGGACCCTCTCCAGCACCGGCACATCCTTCTTCAGATATACGGCTATCTGCTCAGGAGATAATTGCTCGCAATAATCCAAATGTGGTCTGACCAGTGCCATATAAAGCCTCATCATTACATCCATGCTTCTTGTATTCCTGTCCTCTTGAAATAAATGTTTCTCCAAACAAAGCTCTTCCGTCAGTGCAAGTGTACAGCAGTCCAGTGCCTCAGCTTTACTTCCCCATATCTTCTCTACGACACCGGGTGGTGCCACCAGCACTGGCTGCATCGCAAATAGTCTGCCTGACCTTTCTACTGCTTTGTTATTTTATGCATGTGTTAAAAGTATGTTTTAGCGTTTTTTAGTTTGTTTTGGGTGGGGGGAATTTGGGGAAACATTTTTTTCAATCTCTTACCTCGACGGAGATGTGATGTTTCTCCGTATCGCCTCTCCGTCCCCACTGCGGCCTAACATCGAGGAGTTGGCGGCCTTTCCTGGAGACCGGCCTGGCGCTTCAAGCTGCGGGCATAGCGCGGACGTTAACATCGTGGAACTTGCGATCCTTTGCCGGGGATCAACTGTGGAGTGCTCCAACCGCGGGGCCTGCGGACTTTAACACCGTGACGCCCGCTGTCTCTGGTAAGAAGAGGCCGATTCGGGAGCTCCATACCACGGAGTGTTTTTTCCAACCGTCCCGATGCGGGCAGTTTCGATCGCCCCGACGCGAGGGCCTCGGACATTTGGCAGCGGCAACTGCAGACGGTTCAACAGCCCCGACCGCGGGTGAACAAAAGAGGAAGTTGATTGAACTTTATTACCTTCCATCACAGTGAGGAATGTGCAATCCGCTGTGGTGGATGTTTATGTTAAATTTTATTTTATGTAGCTGTGTGCCTTGTTGCTTTTCACTTAGTATGGCTGTATGGTAACTCAAATATCACTGTACCGTAATTGGTACATGTGACAATAAATTGATCTTGAAATATTGAAATCGTGACTGACGTTAGGATTGGAGCCCTGGAATTACCTGGTTTATCCCCGCTGCCCTTCTCGAATAAAGGAACCACATTTGACAATAGACAATAGGTGCAGGAGGAGGCCATTCAGCCCTTCGAGCCAGCACCACCATTCAATGTGCTCATGGCTGATCATTCTCAATCAGAACCCCGTTCCTGCCTTCTCCCCATACCCCCTGACTCCGCTATCCTTAAGAGCTCTATCTAGCTCTCTCTTGAATGCATTCAGAGTATTGGCCTCCACTGCCTTCTGAGGGAGAATTCCACAGATTTACAACTCTGACTGAAAAAGTTTTTCCTCATCTCCGTTTGCTGTCCTCCTGACCTCTTGGACTTCACTCGTTAAAATGAGCAGTATGGATCTCAGCCAGGTACAAAGCAATCTCCTCCCATAGCAGCCTGGGCTACAACCATCGTAAATCTCCTCCAAGGTATCTAATATTTCCTTTTTAATGGTAACATGTTCTAACGTTCAAGAAATGCAATATCCTTCCCTTCAGTAACTACAGAGCAGAGGTCAGTGAAGCCCAGTGCAAATTGGAGAAACAGCACCTCATATTTCACTTGGGTAGCTTACACCCCAGTGGTATGAATTTTGACTTCTCTAACTTCAAGTAATCCTTGCTTTCCCTCCCTCTCCATCCTTCCCCTTCCCAGTTCTCCGACCAGTCTGACCGTCCCCCGATTACATTGTATCTCTGTTTGCTTTGTTGTCACCTTCCCCTAGTTAGCAGTGATCTATTCAGTCTGAAGAAGGGTCTCGACCCAAAACGTCACCTATTCCTCCTCTTCAGAGATGCTGCCTGACCCCCTGAGTTACTCCAGCTTTTTGTGTCTATCTTCGTTGTAAACTAGCATCCGCAGTTCCTTCCTACACAAAGGAGAGGTTTTCATTTCAGACTTCACCTAGACCTTGTGGTTCCATATAGAGATGGGTCCCTAATGGGTCCTATCCTTTTACTGGATACACGGTGGCACAGCGGTAGAGTTGCTGCCTTACAGCGCTTGCAACGACGGAAACCCGGGTTCGATCCCGACTACGGATGCTGTCTGTACAGAGTTTGTACGTTCTCCCCGTGACCGCGTGGGTTTTCTCCAAGTTCTTCGGTTTCCTCCCACACTCCAAAGACGTACAGGTATGTAGGTTAATTGGCTTGGTGTATGTGTAAAATTGTCCCTAGTGTGTGTAGGATAGTGTTAATGTGCGGGGATCGCTGGTCGGTGCAGGCTCGGTGGGCCGAAGGGCCTGTTTCCGTGCTGTATCTCTAAACTAAACTAAACTAAAACATAAAATGGTTTGGACCTGTCCTTAATCTTGTGATACATTTGCGTCCCTCTTTGCACTTGTAATAATTTTTTAATTACCGCTCTATACTTCTAACACTCGAAGTATTCACCCTGGGTGGCACGGTGGCGCAGCGGTAGAGTTGCTGTCTCACAGCACCAGAGACCCGGTTCGATCCTGGCTACGGGTGCTGTCTGTACAAAGTTTGTACATTCTCCCCGTGACCTGCGTGGGAAGCGGTTGGAGAGGCTAGATGCGGGAAGATTGTTCCCGATGTTGGGGAAGTCCAGAACCAGGGGTCACAGCTTAAGGATAAGGGGGAAGTCTTTTAGGACCGAGATGAGAAAACATTTCTTCACACAGAGAGTGGTGAGTCTGTGGAATTCTCTGCCACAGAAGGTAGTTGAGGCCAGTTCATTGGCTATATTTAAGAGGGAGTTAGATGTGGCCCTTGTGGCTAAAGGGATCAGGGGGTATGGAGAGAAGGCAGGTACAGGTTACTGAGCTGGATGATCAGCCATGATCATATTGAATGGCGGTGCAGGCTCAAAGGGCCGAATGACCTACTCCTGCACCTATTTTCTATGTTTCTATGTGTCTCCAGGATGTCTGGGTTCTTCCCACACTCCAAAGGCGTGCAGGTTTGTAGGTTAATTAGCTGGTATAAATGCAAATTATCCCTGGTGTGTGTAGGATGGACACACACGTTTCCATCAGGGAATATCAGTGAGGGAAAGGTGACGGAGGGAGGGCCAGAGAGAGAGGGGGGCAAAAGAAGGAGGGAAAGGTGATGGTGGAAGGGAGAAGGGGGTAGGTAGAGGGAGGAGGTATTTAGACAGAAAGAGAGAAAGACACGGCAGAGAGAAAGAGGAATGAGCGAGAGACATTAGAGCATGGGAGAGGCATTTGGGAAAGAGAAGGGTAAGGGTGTTGGTGGGTAGGAAAGATGATGTAGAGAGGCGACGAGAGGGTGAGGGGTAACAGAGAGAGGGAAGCAAAGGTGATGCGGAGCGGTGAGCAGTGTCGGAATAACGGAAAGAGGTCATGGAGAGGAACAGAGAGAGTGGTAGAGAGAGATCATGGAGATAGGCATGATTAAAAAAAGAGTGGCAGACACAGAGGGGGAGAGAGGTGATAGAGTGGGGCAGTGGGGGAGATTACAGAGAGTGGTGCAACAGGAGAGGTGATGGTGAGTTGGGCAGTGGGAGAGATTACAGAGAGTGGGGCAGTGGGGAAGCTGACAGAGTGGGGCAGTGGGAGAGATTACAGAGAGTGGGGCAGTGGGGGAGATTACAGTCATTAGAGGGAAATAGAATAGGGCGGTATGGGGGCGCAGCGGTAGAGCTACTGTCTTACAGCGCAAGAGACCTGGGTTCCATCTTGACGATGGGTGCTGTCTGTACGGAGTTTGTACGTTCTCCCCATGACCTGAGTTTTCTCTGAAATAAACTGAATATCCTCCCTGTACACTTTATGGAGCCCAGAATAAGGCACAATACCCAATGACCTGGGTCAGCATAAGTTCCTACCTTTGTGAACCAGTTAATAAAGCCCCAGATTATTTTTTGTTAATTCATCTTGCTTCCTTCAGTCTTTCTTGTGTTTCCCTTTACCACATCCTCGCCTCAATACCAGTGTCTGGTTGTTATTTCTTTTCTGCAAGAAACAAAAACATCACGTGATTTCTCAGAACGTTCTGATCAAGATTGCTGTAAATAGAGCAGTCAGTTACAATAATCTCCAGAGGAAACACAGAGTGGTGAAATAGGCAGGTAATTACAATGATGATGTGACTTTAAAAAGGGCAGTGTTAGTAGTCAGTGACAAGATGGTTTTACTGGGGGTTGCTGCCGTACAACGTCAGAGACCGGGGATCGATCCTGACTACGGGTGCTGTCTGTATGAAGTTTGCACGTTCTCCCAGTGATGTGCATGGGTTTTCTCCGGGTGCTCCGGTCTCCCACCACACTCCAAACGCGTACCGATTTGTAGGTTAATAGGCTTGGTATGAATGTATATGTAAAATTGTGTCCAGTGTGTGTCGGACAGCGTTAGTGTGCGGGGATCGCTGGTCGGTGCGGACTTGGTGGGCTGAGGGGCCTGTTTCCACGCAATATGTCTACAGCATTACATTCCGTGTAAAATTACAGCTAATAATTTTAGCTGTACTAAAATTATATACAGCTAATTATGGATCAAAGTTCTCATCATGTCACTGTGTGGAGTTACTGTATACTGAGGCAAAGGTCCATTGTTAGTGCTGTGATCAGGATGAACCCATGCCTTTAGCACTAAAAAAACACACACAGATGGATACACCCCTCCCACTGTAGATACCCTGATACATGAACAGAACACAAAGTGCTGGAGGAACTGTGGTTTGTAGGCTCATTGGCTTGGTATAATTGTAAATTGTCCCCAGTGTGTGTAGGACAGCGTTAGTGTGCGGGGTCGGCGTGGACGCGGTGGGCCGAAGGGCCTGTTTCTGCACTGTATCTCTAAACTAAACTAAAGACTGATAAAGGGGCAGGTGGAGAGATGCAGAGGGTGGTCGTGGAGAAAGCTCAGTCCTCAGGTTCTTGCTCATGTTTGGATGAGGGCGGGAACTGCAGAGGGGATGCGAAAGCATGTCATGGTACTTACGACCATGCAAGTGGAGGGTTGAAAGAGTAATGCAGCGGTCACAGAAGGTGGCATGTTCAAGGAACAGACAATGGTATCTGCAGCGGAGACAGACCAACTGTGCCTCGCTGTGCTTGCCAGCAGTGTGTTTGAACTGAATCAACCCCCATGAGAGACATAAAATCCTCATTAAATCCCTTCCAAAACTGGTACTCCTCACTTGAGCCCTATGCTCACCGGTTGCAAAGGCAGCAACAGTTAAGTGTAGACTGGCGGTGGGAAACGTGCTCATCACCAGCAATGTCCTGAGGCGATGACCAGAGAGGCAACATGCCCATCTGCCAAGATGTCCCATCTACACTAGTCCCAACTGCCCACCTTTTACCCATAACCTTTCCTCTCCATGTACCTGACCAAATGTCTTTTCAATGCTGTTATAGTACCTGCCTCATGTATCACCTCTCGCAGCTTGTTCCTTACACCCACCACCTTCTGTGGCTCCTATTAAATCTTTCCCCTCTCACCTTAAAGCCATGTCCTCTGGTTTTTAATTCCCCTACTCTGGGTAAAAGGCTCTGCACCCTACCCTATGATCAGAGATACCTCTATAAGATCACACCTCATTTTCCTGCGCTCCAAGGAATGAAGTCCTAGCCTGCCCAACCTCTCCCTATAGCTCAGGCCCTCAAGTCCTGGTGACAAGGTCCTTGTTGAGGTAACAGGACTCTCCGATCCCCATGCTGCTCCCAGGGATGTTAACCAAGATTAGATCTCAAGTCTTACTGGAAGATCATAACCTTGGAGAAAGAAGCACTTTGGTCTGCCTGAAACCTGTTGGACATTCGGTACAAGGGAAAGTTGCCAAACTGCACATTCTAGGCTTCTGGAGTGCATGCTGAGGGACACACTGAAGCTAATGCAGCCAATACAAAGAATTTGTGGGGAAGAACTACAACACCAGGAGATATTGTTGAGAGGGGCAAGATTTAGCAAAGAAGTCCTTCTGCAGTTGTATCGGGCCCTGGTGAGACGACATCTGGAGTATTGTGTGCAGTTTTGGTCTCCTAATTTGTGGAAGGACGTCCTTGCTATTGAGGCAGTGCAGCATAGGTTCACAAGGTTAATCCCTGGGATGGAGGGACTGTCATATGAGGAAAGATTGGAAGGACTAGACTTGTATTCACTGGAGTTTAGAAGGATGAGAGGGGATCTTATAGAGACGTATAAAATTATAAAAGGACTAGATAAGCTAGATGCAGGAAAAATGTTCCCAATGTTAGGGGAGTCCAGAACTAGAGGCCACAGTCTAAGAATAATGGGGAGGCCATTTAAAACTAAGGTGAGAAGACTTTTTTTCACCCTGAGAGTTGTGAATTTGTGGAATTCTTTGCCACGGAAGGCAGTGGAGGCCAATTCACTGGATGAATTAAAAAAGAGCGCTAGATAGAGCTCTAGGGGCTAGTGGAATCAAGGGATAGGGGGAGATGGCAGGCACAGGTTGCTGATTGTAGATGATCAGCTATGATCACAATGAATGGTGGTGCTGGCTCGAAGGGCCAAATGGCCTCCTCCTGCACCTAGTTTTGATGTTTCTATGTTAATTGAGCTCCGTAAATTGAACCTGATGTGTAGGATAGAACTAGTGTATTGGTATTCGCTGGTCGGCAGACTTGGTGGGCTGAAGGGCCTGTTTGCACGCTGAGTGTCTAAACTATACTCCTACACAGATCAGTAAACACAATCAGAGCTTGTGGAATTGTTAGGTACCATGCCAGTTTAAAATGACGTGTTTTCCAAATATTAAGCAACGTTCAATTCACTCAAATTACACATGTACAATTAATTCGTTTAATTTAGTTTAGAGGTATAGCGCGGAAATACTTCGGTCCACCGAGTTAACACTATCCTACACATACTCGAGACAATTTACACTCACACCAAGCCAATTAACCTTCTAACCTGTACGTTCTTGGAGTTTGGGAGGAAACCGATGATCTCGGAGAAAACCCACGCAGACACGGGGAGAACGTACAAGCTCTGTACAGACAACACCCATATCCAGTATCGAACCCAGGTCTCTGGTTTTTATTAACGGTTTGCAATTATTGGGACTTTTTTGCTTGTTATTTATTACAGTGGAAGGTGTGGAATTTCTGGATATTAAAGGCATTAAGTGATGCGAGGGTGACACAGCATCAAGTACAGGTCAGGTCAGGCAGCATCTCTGGAGAACAGATAGGTGATGTTTTGGCCCCGAACCCTTCTTCGGAGTCACGATGATTTAAGTTTATTATGTTTAGGAAGGAACTGCAGATGCTGGTGTACACCAAGTGTGACTACCTGCTGATGTTCTACCTGTCCCCGGTGTTGCAGATGCCACGCAATGTGCAAGTCAACTGTACATTGCTGCACCATCAGTCGTTCTTGGAAAGGTTCTTCTGGACCAACACCTTTGACCACAAGTCACGGGCAGGGGTCAGCACAGAACTTCTTGCAGGCACTGTAGGAAAAGGACTCGATGGATCCTGTGGCGTGGTTCCCTGAGCAGAATGCCCAGCTTGTCAGGCAAAATGGCTCCACCGGAACTTGCCAACGAGCACCAAGACGTGGCTTGGCTGGAGGTGAGAGAGCCCCTCCCAGTCAGATCCTTCCCGCAACGGTTTATTAATGGTGGAAGCAATCTTACTACCAGTGCACGCTGCCCTCGGGACGGCTGCTGCAGAGAGGAGACGGTTGCCCACCTCTTTGCAGAGTGCGGATTTGCGAAGAGAGTCGGGAGAATGGTAAATCAAATTTCACTGTACCTTAATTGGTACATGTGACAATAAACCGACCTTGAAACCTTGAGAATGATGCAAGGGTCCTTTTTTACAGTTCATCACAATCAGCTCCATAACATAGGACACTCTGATTTATGGGCTGTTCCCAGGGACACATTCGGAGAGCACGTCATGTTTCTGGAAGATCGTCAACTCGGTGAAAGATGCCCTTTCGGCGACTGGTCCAATCTAGACTACAGGAGCACATGCTGAGGGACTCGCTGAAGCTCGGTGCAGCCAATGCCAAGGCTCCGTGGGGAAGGACCACAGGCTGAGTCCTTCTGCTGCTGGACATTGGTGGACAGAGTCCTTGTCTCAAACAAGAGAATGGATATCAACCCAGGGACCTCATGAGTGGCAGGGGTGGTTGGTATAAGAATAGTTTGCAAACACTACATAATATAACAATAATGAATATATAAATGCTGAGAATGTCAGAAGAGACTTTTGCACTTTATTTGGTAGATATATTTTTTCTGAGTGGAGTTGATTTTAGGTTAAAAAATCTGCACTTTGTAGAAAGGAACTGCTAATGCTGGTTTATGCCGAAGATAGACACAAAGTGCTGGAGCAACTTGACGAGAGTTAATCCAGCACTTTTATCTTCTGCACTGCCACTGAGAAAGCCAAGTGTCCAGTTGCAAGGGGAGGTTTCAGGGGCTTCAGTCTTGGATGAGTTTGGATGGGATGATGGTGTTGAACGGCAAGCTGCATTCGATGAACAGCAGCCTGACATGTGCGTTTCTGTTATACAGAAACATGTGCGTTTCTGTTACACATCTGTGGAGTCATTTAAGTTCATTGGAACCATCATCACCAAATACCTTAAATGGGGGGCCACCATCGACTCCACAGACTAAAAGGCCCAACAGAGGATGTACTTCCTGCGGCAGCTGAGGAAACACAATCTGCCACAGGCAATGATGGTCCAATTCTATACTGCCATCGTTGAGTCCATCCTCACCTTCTCCATCGTGGTCTGGTTTGGCTCAGCCACCAAGCACGACATCCGGAGGCTGCAACAAATTGTTCGATCAGCTGAGGTGGTTGTTGGCAGCAACCTTCCACCCCCATTGACGAACTGTACACTGCAAGGGCCAAGAAGTGAGCAGGCAAGATCATCTCTGACCCCTCTCACCCTGACCACAAACTCTTTGAAGCACTTCCCTCTGGAAGGCGACTCCGGACTGTCAAAGCAGCCACAGCCAGACATAAAAACAGCTTTTTTCCGCGAATAGTAGCTCTACTCAATAACCAAAAGTCTGTAGTCTCTTTTTGCTCTGGTTTATTTCACTCACATGTTTAAACGTAATGTTGTATTCTTAATGTTTTATGCTTTATTCTTAATTGCTTACTGTATGTTCGTGTTGTTACTTGCGAGCGGAGCACCAAGGCACATTCCTTTTATGCGTACATACTTGGCCAATAAACTTATTTATTCATTCATTCAGATGATGCAGAGCAGAGAGCCAGTGAGATGCCATCTGTAGTTGACCCGTTTTAGTGATCGGCAAACTGAAGCGGTGGTGAGAATGGAATTCATTTCTACCATAGCCAACCTCTCCAAGCACTTCATTTGGTAGATGTACATACCACCATATGGTAATGGAAAATACTCGCTTCTAATAGCACATACTGCACAGGAACTTGCCCTTTGACACGCAACGTCCTTGTTGAACACGTTTCCAGGTTAAACTGCATAAGATTCATATCCCTCCATTTCCTGTCTATCGAAAAGCTTCTTAAATGCCATTCTCGTATCTGCCTCCACTACCAGCCCTGCCAGCACATTCCAGGCACCCTCCACCCTCTCGTGTTTAAAAAAGAAACTTACCCTGCACGTCTCCCAAGTGTCTTTCCATTCAACACAGAAACGTAACGGGCCAAGCTCAGTTAGGGTCAGCTGCTCATTGCATATTGTAGCCTGGCTGTGGGCAGTCGTGGCTGGCACATGTGTTCTCCTGAGATGTTGCCTGACCCGCTTAGTTCCTCCAGCGCTTTGCGTCTTTTTTTTGCAAACCAGCAACTGCAGTTCCTTGTGCTTCCAGTGAAGCATGAAACTTGGGTGATTACTGTAGCTGTGACGGGTAACTGTGCCCCACACAACTCTGCCATTAGCTGTACGTCGCACAGTACATTACACAAAGTGCCCTCATTTGGCACTTTTGTGGTCTGATGCTTGTCATTAGTTGTTCCGTGTTTCTAGGAATATTAAGAATGAAACTGCCCTTCTTCATTCGAGTCTAGGAAGAGGAACCCACTACAACCCTTCACAAGTTCAGAATATCCTTTCTCTGCAGATATCGCAGCTGGCATTGGAGTAAGCTCTAGTATTTGCTCCAGGCATCTCGGTACATCAGAGCACCCAGCGCAAGGCTTGTGGTCAGTCCAGTGAGGTTCTGGCTCTGTACTCAGCACTGACTGTGCCCAGCGAGACCATTCGTCCCGTCGCCAGCGCTGCAATCCCCTTACAACTGCAGACGGTCGCTTCCTTGATCGGTGAGTGAAATAGATTCACGTCCCAGAGAGACTCAAGAACCTAAACATGCGGGAATCTTCAGCAAAAGAAGTACTGGAGGAACTCACACTGTAGGAGGGTCCCGACCTGAAATGCCTTCTGTCCATTTCCCTCCACAGATGCTGCCTGTTCCTCCAGCACTTTGTGTTCTGCTCATGTATCAGGGTATCTGTGTAGTGGGGGTGTGTGTATCCACCTCTGTGTGTTGGTTTTCTGAGTGCTAAAGGCAGGGGTTCATCCTGCCACAGCACTGATAGTGCACTACAGTGTAGTCACTCCACACAGTGACTACGTGATCAGAATATTGCACCATAATTAGCTGCACATTTCTGAACATAAAATATATAAAACAGATATTGAAGGTGTGTTGCGTTTTACAGCAGCAAATAGCAGGGCTGTGAACACCGAGGACACGTGTTATATTTAGTTTGAAGAAAGGACCCGACCCCAAACGTCACCTATTTATGTTCTTCAGAGATACTGCCTGACCTACTTAGTTACTCCAGCACTCGGTGTCTTTTAAAAAAAATGTTCCAGCATCTGCAGTTCCTTTGTGTCTCCCTTGTATATTTTGCTTCAGCTGATTTATGTTGCTTTCGCCATCCCATAAAGCTACCAGTTAGAACAGTTGGGGCCTGCCTTGATCTCGGGTCTTGTTGCTTCGGATGGAGGTTTCCTGTTGAACAACAGGCTTCTGGGTGGGGGATGTGTTAATTTACCCAGGCAGACGTCTCGGACAAACACTTGGGTTCAAGCCTGCAGACATTAGTGGGCGGGTGATTTTCTTTATTTAAAATATAAATTTTTCTCAGAATAAATAATATATACAGAACAGAAATTGTGCAAAACTCTATACAGTAATGTCACAATCAGTAGTATTTGCTTCTAGCTTTAAAGAAGTCACCTTTGCCATCCCCAGCAGATTGTGACCCTCCCCCTTCTCCCCCCCAATGCCCCACAGCGGACAGACCCTAGACTGTGGTCCACCCACACACAGTCTTGCCATCAACCGCACCGAGCTTCAGTGTGTCCCTCAGCACGTACTCCTGCAGTCTGGAATGGGCCAGTCGACAACATTCCCCGATGGACGTCTCGCGGTGCTGGGAAGTCACAAGATTTTGTGCGGACCAAAGACTGTCTTTCACCAAGTTGATGATTTTCCAGCAGCACTTCAATGTGTCCTTGGGTACATCCACAGAATCAGAGAGCCCTCCGTTATGGGGCTGTTTGGGATGAACCGTGACAAGGACCCTTGCATCGGGATCTGAAACCCCTCTCTGTGACGAGGTGGGCAACTGTCTCCTCTCCGTAACAGCCGTCCTGAGGGCTGTGGCATCAGATGTTCCGTGCTGACCACTGCACATCACTTCACTTTCTCTCCAATCTCTGCCCCTCCTAATTTTGTCCATCATTTGACCCCACAACCTCTCTGCAGTCTCTCTTCATAACTCTCAGACAACACCCACATAATGTCCCAGGATATCTCCTCTGCATCCTCTCCAGGGATCATGCCTTTTCTATTGTGTGGTGAGCAAACTGCAGACCATAGTACCGACGTCATGTGGCGATGAGGATATAAT
>NW_027602352.1:0-38627 GCF_053455715.1 Rhinoraja longicauda
AGGGGAGGGGGAGGGAGGAGGGGAGGGGGAGGGAGGGGGAAGGGGGAGGAGGGAGAGGGGAGGGAGGGGGGTAGGGGGGAGGGAGGAGGGAGGTGTGGAGGGAGGAGGGGAGGGGGAGGGAGGGGGGAGGGGAGGGGGGAGGGAGAGGGGGAGGGGGAGGGAGGGAGCGTGTAAGGGGGAGGGAGGGGGACCTCCCCTTTTCCCAGTACCCCTCTTTCCCCGTTGGGCCCGTCCTCGTAGGGTTTCCATTGTAACCGGGAGGAGGGGAGGGAGGGAAGGGGAGGGAGGGAGGAGGGAGGTGTGGAGGGAGGAGGGGAGGGGAGGGAGGGGGTAGGGGGGAGGGGGAGGGAGGGGGGAGGGGAGGGGGAAGGGGGAAGGGAGGGGGACCTCCCCTTTTCCCAGTACCCCTCTTTCCCGATGGGCCCCGTCCTCGTAGGGTTTCAATTGTAACCGGGAGGGGGGAGGAGGGTGGAAGGAGGGGGGAGAGGGATGGAAGGGTGGAGGGAGGGGGGAGGGATTGGGGAGGGAGGGATGGAGGGAAGGAGGGAGGGGGGGAGTTAGCGGGAGGGGGAGGGGGAGGGGGGAGGGAGTTGGGGAGGGAGGGGGAGGAGGGGGGAGGGAGTGCGGATGGAGGTGGGGAAGGAAGGGGTTGAGGGGGGAAGGGGGACCTCCCCTTTTCCCAGTACCCCTCTTTCCCCGTTGGGCCCGTCCCCGTAGGGTTTCCATTGTAACCGGGAGGGGGGAGGGAGGGTGGAAGGAGGGGGGAGGGGGAGAGGGATGGAAGGGTGGAGGGAGTTGGGAGGGAGTGGGGGAGGGTGGGATGGAGGGAAGGAGGGAGGGGGGGAGTTAGGGGCTGAGTGGTGATGGAGGTTGGGATTGAGGGGGAGGGAGGGGGGGAGGGAGTGGGGATGGAGGTGGGAAGGAGGGGGGAGGAAGGGGTTGAGAGGTGAAGTGGGACCTCCCCTTTTCCCAGTACCCCTCTTTCCCCGTTGGGCCCGTCCTCGTAGGGTTTCCATTGTAACCGGGAGGAGGGGAGGGAGGGAGGAGGGAGGTGTGGAGGGAGGAGGGGAGGGGGGGAAGGGGGAGGGAGAGGGTTAGGGGGGAGGGGGAGGGGGAGGGGAGGGGAGGGAGGGGGACCTCCCCTTTTCCCAGTACCCCTCTTTCCCCGTTGGGCCCGTCCCCGTAGGGTTTCCTTTGTAACCAGAAGGGGGGAGGGAGGGTGGAAGGAGGGGGGAGGGGGAGAGGGATGAAGGGTGGAGGGAGGGGGGGAGGGATGGAGGGAAGGAGGGAGGGGGGGGAGTTAGGGGAGGAGGGGTGAGGGAGGTGGGGAGGGAGTTGGGGAGGAGGGGGGAGGGAGTGGGGATGGAGGTGGGAAGGAGTGGGGAGGAAGGGGTGAGGGGGGAAGGGGGGGGAGGGAGGGAATAGGGGCCCCATGCTGATCTGTGTATGTTAAGTGACTTGCACAACTTTAAAAAACTGGCAGTTGCCTTTCGCAACAATGTTGCAACAATCTCACACAAGCATTGTGACGTCACAAGCTGAAGATGTAAATTTAAAACCGAGCTGATCTCTCATTGGTGCACGGGTGTCATTGTGACATCACGCACTGAAGCCCCTTCAAGAAAAGGGTTAGAAATGAAAATTTATACTTTAATATCTCTCTAGCTTTAAAAAGGTAGCTTCAATTTGAACGAAAGTACTTACAATAGTTGCCCATGTTAATGGTGAATACGGCGGTACAAAAATCGTAGCGCTTTGGTGTACCGTCTGGGAGGAGTAGGGTTTGGACCCTTCAAGAAAAGTGTTAGAAATGAAAATTTAAACTTTAATATCTCTCTAGCTTTAAAAAGGTAGCTTCAATTTGAACGAAAGTACTTACAACAGTTGCCCACGTTAATGGTGAATACGGCGGTACAAAAATCGTAGCGCTTTGGTGTACCGTCTGGGAGGAGCAGGGTTTGTAAGTTATGGACAGAAATCTTCGGAATCTTCCGTATATACATACGGAATCTTCCGTATATACATACGGAATGTTGGACCGCAGAGTTTTAGTATTATACTAGACCGAGTGGGCCCGTTGGGCCCGTCCTCGTAGGGTTTCCATTGTAACCGGGAGGGGAGGAAAGGGGAGGGTTGGGGGAGGGAAGGGGGAGGGAGGAGGGGAGGGAGGGGGGGAGGGGAGGGGGGGAGGGGAGAGGGAGGAGGGGGTAGGGGGGAGGGAGGGGGGAGGGAGGGGGGGAGAGGGGGGGATGGGAGGGGGGAGGGGAGGGGGGGAGGGAGGAGGGAAGGGGGGGAGGGAGAGGGGAGGGAGGTGGGTAGGGGGGAGGGAGGGAGGGGGACCTCCCCTTTTCCCAGTACCCCTCTTTCCCCGTTGGGCCCGTCCTCGTAGGGTTTCCATTGTAACCGGGAGGAGGGAGGGCGGGAAGGGGGAGGGAGGGAGGAGGGAGGTGTGGAGGGAGGAAGGGAGGGGAGGGAGGGGGGAGGGGGGGAAGGGGAGGGGGGAAGGGGGGAAGGGGGAGGGAGAGGGAGAGGGGAGGGAGGGGGGATGGGATGGGGGAAGGGGGGAGGGAGGGGGACCTCCCCTTTTCCCAGTACTCCTCTTTCCCCGTTGGGCCCGTCCTCGTAGGGTTTCAATTGTAACCGGGAGGGGGGGAGGGAGGGTGGAAGGAGGGGGGAGAGGGATGGAAGGGTGGAGGGAGGGGGGGAGGGATTGGGGAGGGAGGGATGGAGGGAGGGGGGAGTTAGGGGGGAGGGGGGAGGGAGTTGGGGAGGGAGGGGGAGGAGGGGGGGAGGGAGTGGGGATGGAGGTGGGAAGGAGGGGGGATGAAGGTGTTGAGGGGGGAAGGGGGACCTCCCCTTTTCCCAGTACCCCTCTTTCCCCGTTGGGCCCGTCCTCATAGGGTTTCCATTGTAACCGGGAGGGGGGGAGGGAGGTGTGGAGGGAGGAGGGGAGGGGGAGGGAGGGGGGGAGGGGAGGGGGGAAGGGGAGGGGGAAGGGGGGAGGGGGTAGGGGGGAGGGGAGGAGGGGGACCTCCCCTTTTCCCAGTACCCCTCTTTCCCCGTTGGGCCCGTCCCCGTAGGGTTTCTATTGTAACCGGGAGGGGGGAGGGAGGATGGAAGGAGGGGGGAGGGGGAGAGGGATGGAAGGGTGGATTGATTGGGGGAGGGAGGGATGGAGGGAAGGAGGGAGGGGGGGAGTTAGGGGGGAGGTTTGAGGGAGGTGGGGAGGGAGGGGGAGGAGTTGGGGAGGGAGGGGGGAGGAGGGGGGGAGGGAGTGGGGATGGAGGTGGGAAGGAAGGGGTTGAGGGGTGAAGGGGGACCTCCCATTTTCCCAGTACCCCTCTTTCCCCCACCACCAAGCCCCCTCCGCAACGACCCCTGTTGTCCCCCTCCCCAGTCCCCATTCTCAGACCCCCCCCCCATTCTCTCTCTCCCCCAGACACACTCCAAGTGCTGTTTCGCAACACTTGCCCCGGTGGCCCACGAGCATAGAGGCCCCATGTTGATCTGTGTATGTTAAGTGACTTGCAATAAAAAAGACTACTTGAAAACAGTGGTTTAAAGTGGTTTAAAGTGCTGTTTTTGCTACATTCGCGGTCATTTAGTGCTTCTCACGACCACGGTCATTTAGTGCTTCTCACTGCGATCTGTTAGTGGTGCTTTTCGAAACAATGTAGCACCCATCTCAAACAAGCATTGGGAGGATGGGAGGGAGGGAAGGGGAGGGAGGGAGGAGAGAGGTGTGGAGGGAGGAGGGGAGGGAGGGGGAAGGGGAGGGGGGAACGGGGGGAAGGGGGAGGGAGAGGGGAGGGAGGGGGGATGGGATGGGGGAAGGGGGGGAGGGAGGGGGACCTCCCCTTTTCCCAGTACCCCTCTTTCCCCGTTGGGCCCGTCCTCGTAGGGTTTCCATTGTAACCGGGAGGAGGGGAGGGAGGGAGGGAGGTGTGGAGGGAGAAGGGGAGGGGGGGAGGGGAGGGGGAAGGGGGAGGGAGAGGGTTAGGGGGGAGGGGGAGGGGGTAAGGGGAGGGAGGGGGACCTCCCTTTTCCCAGTACCCCTCTTTCCCCGTTGGGCCCGTCCCCGTAGGGTTTCCTTTGTAACCAGAAGGGGGGAGGGAGGGTGGAAGGAGGGGGGAGGGGGAGAGGGATGGAAGGGTGGAGGGAGGGGGGGAGGGATGGAGGGAAGGAGGGAGGGGGGGGAGTTAGGGGAGGAGGGGTGAGGGAGGTGGGGAGGGAGTTGGGGAGGAGGGGGGGAGGGAGTGGGGATGGAGGTGGGAAGGAGTGGGGAGGAAGGGGTTGAGGGGGGAAGGGGGGGGAGGAGGGAATAGGGGCCCCATGCTGATCTGTGTATGTTAAGTGACTCGCACAACTTTAAAAAACTGGCAGTTGCTTTTCGCAACAATGTTGCAAACCATCTCACACAAGCATTGTGACGTCACAAGCTGAAGACCTTGAAAAAAAAGGTCAGAAAAAATTTTATGTAAATTTAAAAACGAGCTGATCTCTCATTGGTGCACGGGTGCCATTGTGACATCACGCGCTGAAGCCCCTTCAAGAAAAGGGTTAGAAATGAGAAATTTTAACTTTAATATCTCTCTAGCTTTAAAAAGGTAGCTTCAATTTGAACGAAAGTACTTACAATAGTTGCCCATGTTAATGGTGAATATGGCGGTACAAAAATCGTAGCGCTTTGGTGTACCGTCTGGGAGGAGTAGGGTTTGTAAGTTATGGACAGAAATCTTCGGAATCTTCCGTACAAACATACGGAATCTTCCGTATATACATACGGAATGTTGGACATCTGAGTTTTAGTAGTATATAGACTAGACCGAGTGGGCCCGTTGGGCCCGTCCTCGTAGGGTTTCCATTGTAACCGGGAGGGGAGGAAAGGGGGAGGGTTGGGGGAGGGAAGGGGGAGGGAGGAGGGGAGGGAGGGGAGGGGAGGGAGAGGGGAGGGAGGGGGGTAGGGGGGACGGAGGGGGGAGAGGGGGGGATGGGAGGGGGGAGGGGAGGGGGGGAGGGAGGAGGGAAGGGGGGGAGGGAGAGGGGAGGGAGGTGGGTAGGGGGGAGGGAGGGAGGGGGACCTCCCCTTTTCCCAGTACCCCTCTTTCCCCGTTGGGCCCGTCCTCGTAGGGTTTCCATTGTAACCGGGAGCAGGGGAGGGCGGGAAGGGGGGAGGGAGGAGGAGGGAGGTGTGGAGGGAGGAGGGGAGGGGAGGGAGGGGGGGAGGGGGGGAAGGGGAGGGGGGAAGGGGGGAAGGGGGAGGGAGAGGGAGGGGAGGGAGGGGGGATGGGATGGGGGAAGGGGGGAGGGAGGGGGACCTCCCCTTTTCCCAGTACTCCTCTTTCCCCGTTGGGCCCGTCCTCGTAGGGTTTCAATTGTAACCGGGAGGGGGGGAGGGAGGGTGGAAGGAGGGGGGGAGAGGGATGGAAGGGTGGAGGGAGGGGGGGAGGGATTGGGGAGGGAGGGATGGAGGGAGGGGGGAGTTAGGGGGGAGGGGGGAGGGAGTTGGGGAGGGAGGGGGAGGAGGGGGGGAGGGAGTGGGGATGGAGGTGGGAAGGAGGGGGGATGAAGGGGTTGAGGGGGGAAGGGGGACCTCCCCTTTTCCCAGTACCCCTCTTTCCCCGTTGGGCCCGTCCTCATAGGGTTTCCATTGTAACCGGGAGGGGGGGAGGGAGGTGTGGAGGGAGGTGTGGAGGGAGGAGGGGAGGGGGAGGGAGGGGGGGAGGGGAGGGGGGAAGGGGAGGGGGAAGGGGGGAGGGGGTAGGGGGGAGGGGAGGGAGGGGGACCTCCCCTTTTCCCAGTACCCCTCTTTCCCCGTTGGGCCCGTCCCGTAGGGTTTCTATTGTAACCGGGAGGGGGGAGGGAGGATGGAAGGAGGGGGGAGGGGGAGAGGGATGGAAGGGTGGATTGATTGGGGGAGGGAGGGATGGAGGGAAGGAGGGAGGGGGGGAGTTAGGGGGGAGGTTTGAGGGAGGTGGGGAGGGAGGGGGAGGGAGTTGGGGAGGGAGGGGGAGGAGGGGGGGAGGGAGTGGGGATGGAGGTGGGAAGGAAGGGGTTGAGGGGTGAAGGGGGACCTCCCATTTTCCCAGTACCCCTCTTTCCCCCACCACCAAGCCCCCTCCGCAACGACCCCTGTTGTCCCCCTCCCCAGTCCCCATTCTCAGACCCCCCCCCCATTCTCTCTCTCCCCCAGACACACTCCAAGTGCTGTTTCGCAACACTTGCCCCGGTGGCCCACGAGCATAAATCAGTGGTTTAAAGTGGTTTAAAGTGCTGTTTTTGCTACATTCGCGGTCATTTAGTGCTTCTCACGACCACGGTCATTTAGTGCTTCTCACTGCGATCTGTTAGTGGTGCTTTTCGAAACAATGTAGCACCCATCTCAAACAAGCATTGGGAGGATGGGAGGGAGGGAAGGGGAGGGAGGGAGGAGAGAGGTGTGGAGGGAGGAGGGGAGGGAGGGGGAAGGGGAGGGGGAACGGGGGAAGGGGGAGGGAGAGGGGAGGGAGGGGGGATGGGATGGGGGAAGGGGGGAGGGAGGGGGACCTCCCCTTTTCCCAGTACCCCTCTTTCCCCGTTGGGCCCGTCCTCGTAGGGTTTCCATTGTAACCGGGAGGAGGGGAGGGAGGGAGGAGGGAGGTGTGGAGGGAGGAGGGGAGGGGGGGAGGGGAGGGGGGAAGGGGGAGGGAGAGGGTTAGGGGGGAGGGGGATGGGGGAGGGGGTAAGGGGAGGGAGGGGGACCTCCCCTTTTCCCAGTACCCCTCTTTCCCCGTTGGGCCCGTCCTCGTAGGGTTTCCATTGTAACCGGGAGGAGGGGAGGGAGGGAGGAGGGAGGTGTGGAGGGAGGAGGGGAGGGGGGGAGGGGAGGGGGGAAGGGGGAGGGAGAGGGTTAGGGGGGAGGGGGATGGGGGGAGGGGGTAAGGGGAGGGAGGGGGACCTCCCCTTTTCCCAGTACCCCTCTTTCCCCGTTGGGCCCGTCCCCGTAGGGTTTCCTTTGTAACCAGAAGGGGGGAGGGAGGGTGGAAGGAGGGGGGAGGGGGGAGAGGGATGGAAGGGTGGAGGGAGGGGGGGGAGGGATGGAGGGAAGGAGGGAGGGGGGAGTTAGGGGAGGAGGGGTGAGGGAGGTGGGGAGGGAGTTGGGGAGGAGGGGGGGAGGGAGTGGGGATGGAGGTGGGAAGGAGTGGGGAGGAAGGGGTTGAGGGGGGAAGGGGGGGGAGGGAGGGAATAGGGGCCCCATGCTGATCTGTGTATGTTAAGTAACTCGCACAACTTTAAAAAACTGGCAGTTGCTTTTCGCAACAATGTTGCAAACCATCTCACACAAGCATTGTGACGTCACAAGCTGAAGACCTGAAAAAAAAGGTCAGAAAAAAAAATTATGTAAATTTAAAACCGAGCTGATCTCTCATTGGTGCACGGGTGCCATTGTGACATCACGCGCTGAAGCCCCTTCAAGAAAAGGGTTAGAAATGAAAATTTATACTTTAATATCTCTCTAGCTTTAAAAAGGTAGCTTCAATTTGAACGAAAGTACTTACAATAGTTGCCCATGTTAATGGTGAATACGGCGGTACAAAAATCGTAGCGCTTTGGTGTACCGTCTGGGAGGAGTAGGGTTTGGACCCTTCAAGAAAAGTGTTAGAAATGAAAATTTAAACTTTAATATCTCTCTAGCTTTAAAAAGGTAGCTTCAATTTGAACGAAAGTACTTACAATAGTTGCCCACGTTAATGGTGAATACGGCGGTACAAAAATCGTAGCGCTTTGGTGTACCGTCTGGGAGGAGCAGGGTTTGTAAGTCATGGACAGAAATCTTCGGAATCTTCCGTATATACATACGGAATCTTCCGTATATACATACGGAATGTTGGACCGCAGAGTTTTAGTATTATACTAGACCGAGTGGGCCCGTTGGGCCCGTCCTCGTAGGGTTTCCATTGTAACCGGGATGGGAGGAAAGGGGAGGGAGGAGGGGAGGGAGGGGGGGAGGGGAGGGGGGGAGGAGGGGGGAGGGAGGGGGTAGGGGGGAGGGAGGGGGGAGAGGGGGGGATGGGAGGGGGGAGGGGGGAAGGGAGGAGGGTAGGGGGGGAGGGAGAGGGGAGGGAGGTGGGTAGGGGGGAGGGAGGGAGGGGGACCTCCCCTTTTCCCAGTACCCCTCTTTCCCCGTTGTGCCCGTCCTCGTAGGGTTTCCATTGTAACCGGGAGGAGGGGAGGGCGGGAAGGGGGAGGGAGGGAGGAGGGAGGTGTGGAGGGAGGAGGGGAGGGGAGGGAGGGGGGAGGGGAGGGAGGGGGGTAGGGGGGAGGGGGAGGGAGGGGGAGGGAGAGGGGAGGGGGGAGGGGAGGGGGAAGGGGGGAGGGAGGGGGACCTCCCCTTTTCCCAGTACCCCTCTTTCCCCGTTGGGCCCGTCCCCGTAGGGTTTCCATTGTAACCGGGAGGGGGGGGAGGGAGGGTGGAAGGAGGGGGGAGGGGGAGAGGGGTGGAAGGGTGGAGGGAGGGGGGGAGGGAGTGGGGGAGGGTCGGATGGAGGGAAGGAGGGAGGGGTGAGTTAGGGGCTGAGTGGTGATGGAGGTTGGGATTGAGGGGGGAGAGAGTGGGGATGGAGGTGGGAAGGAGGGGGGAGGAAGAGGTTGAGGGGGGAAGTGGGACCTCCCCTTTTCCCAGTACCCCTCTTTCCCCCACCACCAAGCCCCCACCGCAACGACCCCTGTTGTCCCCCTCCCCAGTCCCCATTCTCAGACCCCCCCCATTCTCTTGGAATAAAAAAAAATACTTAAAAAAAAATAAGTGCTTTTTAATTGCTTGTTTTGAAACATTCGCGGTTAAGTGCTTTTTTAAAAAACATTCGCGGTTAAGTGCTGGTTTTGAAACATTCGCGGCTACTTAGTGCTTCTGTCAGTTGCTTTTCGAAACAATGTTGCAACCATCTCACACAAGCATTGGGAGGATGGGAGGGAGGGAAGGGGAGGGAGGGAGGAGGGAGGTGTGGAGGGAGGAGGGGAGGGAGGGGGGAAGGGGAGGGGGAAGGGGGCGGGAGAGGGGAGGGAGGGGGGATGGGATGGGGAAGGGGGGAGTGAGGGGGACCTCCCCTTTTCCCAGTACCCCTCTTTCCCCGTTGGGCCCGTCCTCGTAGGGTTTCCATTGTAACCGGGAGGGGAGGAAAGGGGGAGGGTTGGGGGAGGGAAGGGGGAGGGAGGAGGGGAGGGAGGGGGGGAGGGGAGGGGGGGAGGGAGAGGGGAGGGAGGGGGGTAGGGGGGAGGGAGGGGGGAGAGGGGGGGATGGGAGGGGGGAGGGGAGGGGGGAAGGGAGGAGGGAAGGGGGGGAGGGAGAGGGGAGGGAGGTGGGTAGGGGGGAGGGAGGGGGACCTCCCCTTTTCCCAGTACCCCTCTTTCCCCGTTGGGCCCGTCCTCGTAGGGTTTCCATTGTAACCGGGAGGAGGGGAGGGCGGGAAGGGGGAGGGAGGGAGGAGGGAGGTGTGGAGGGAGGAGGGGAGGGGAGGGAGGGGGGAGGGGAGGGAGGGGGGTAGGGGGGAGGGAGGGGGAGGGAGAGGGGATGGGGGAGGGGAGGGGGAAGGGGGGAGGGAGGGGGACCTCCCCTTTTCCCAGTACTCCTCTTTCCCTGTTGGGCCCGTCCTCGTAGGGTTTCCATTGTAACCGGGAGGGGGGGAGGGAGGGAGGAGGGAGGTGTGGAGGGAGGTGTGGAGGGAGGAGGGGAGGGGGAGGGAGGGGGGGAGGGGAGGGGGAGGGGGGAAGAGGGGTAGGGGGGAGGGGAGGGAGGAGGGGAGGAAGGGGAACTCCCCTTTTCCCAGTACCCCTCTTTCCCCGTTGGGCCCGTCCCCGTAGGGTTTCCATTGTAACCGGGAGGGGGGGAGGGAGGGTGGAAGGAGGGGGAGAGGGGTGGAAGGGTGGAGGGAGGGGGGGAGGGAGTGGGGGAGGGTCGGATGGAGGGAAGGAGGGAGGGGTGAGTTAGGGGCTGAGTGGTGATGGAGGTTGGGATTGAGGGGGGAGAGAGTGGGGATGGAGGTGGGAAGGAGGGGGAAGGAAGAGGTTGAGGGGGAAGTGGGACCTCCCCTTTTCCCAGTACCCCTCTTTCTCCCACCACCAAGCCCCCACCGCAACGACCCCTGTTGTCCCCCTCCCCAGTCCCCATTCTCAGACCCCCCCCATCTCTTGGAATAAAAAAAAATACTTTAAAAAAAAAAGTGCTTTTTAATTGCTTGTTTTGAAACATTCGCGGTTAAGTGCTTTTTTAAAAAACATTCGCGGTTAAGTGCTGGTTTTGAAACATTCGCGGCTACTTAGTGCTTCTGTCAGTTGCTTTTCGAGGGAGGGAGTAGGGAGGTGTGGAGGGGGGAGGGGAAGGGGAGGGAGGGGGGAGGGGAGGGGGGAAGGGGGGGAGGGAGAGGGGAGGGAAGGGGGTAGGGGGGAGGGGGAGGGAGGGGGGAGGGGGGAAGGGGAGGGAGGGGGGAAGGGGAGGGGGAGGGAGGGGGGGAGAGAGAAGGGAGGGAGGGGGGAGTGAGGGGGGAGGGAGGGGAACCTCCCATTTTCCCAGTACCCCTCTTTCCCCATTGGGCCCGTCCTCGTAGGGTTTCCATTGTAACCGGGAGGAGGGGAGGGAGGGTGGAAGGAGGGGGGAGGGGGAGAGGGATGGAATGGTGGAGGGAGGGGGAGGGAGTGGGGGAGGGTGGGATGGAGGGAAGGAGGGAGGGGGGGAGTTAGGGGCTGAGTGGTGAAGGAGGTTGGGATTGAGGGGGGAGGGAGGGGGGAGGGAGTGGGGATGGAGGTGGGAAGGAGGGGGGAGGAAGGGGTTGAGGGGGGAAGTGGGACCTCCCCTTTTCCCAGTACCCCTCTTTCCCCCACCACCAAGCCCCCTCCGCAATGACCCCTGTTGTCCCCCTCCCCAGTCCCCATTCTCAGACCCCCCCCCCCCATTCTCTCTCTCCCCCAGACACACTCTCAGTGCTTTTTTCGAAACACTTGCCCCGGTGGCCCACGAGCATAGGGGCCCAATGCTGATCTGTGTATGTTAAGTGACTTGCAATAAAAAAAAATACTTTAAAAAAAGATAAGTGCTTTTTAAGTGCTTGTTTTGAAACATTCACGGTCACATAGTGCTTCTCACTGCGATCTGTTAGTGGTGCTTTTCGAAACAATGTAGCACCCATCTCAAACAAGCATTGGGAGGATGGGAGGGAGGGAAGGGGAGGGAGGGAGGAGAGAGGTGTGGAGGGAGGGGGGAAGGGGAGGGGGAACGGGGGGGAGGGAGAGGGGAGGGAGGGGGGATGGGATGGGGGAAGGGGGGAGGGAGGGGGACCTCCCCTTTTCCCAGTACCCCTCTTTCCCCGTTGGGCCCGTCCTCGTAGGGTTTCCATTGTAACCGGGAGGAGGGGAGGGAGGGAGGAGGAGGTGTGGAGGGAGGAGGGGAGGGGGGGGGAGGGGAGGGGGAGGGAGAGGGTTAGGGGGGAGGGGGAGGGGGGAGGGGAGGGGGGAAGGGGAGGGAGGGGGACCTCCCCTTTTCCCAGTACCCCTCTTTCCCCGTTGGGCCCGTCCCCGTAGGGTTTCCTTTGTAACCAGAAGGGGGGGAGGGAGGGTGGAAGGAGGGGGGAGGGGGAGAGGGATGGAAGGGTGGAGGGAGGGGGGGGAGGATGGAGGGAAGGAGGGAGGGGGGGGAGTTAGGGGAGGAGGGGTGAGGGAGGTGGGGAGGGAGTTGGGGAGGAGGGGGGGAGGGAGTGGGGATGGAGGTGGGAAGGAGTGGGGAGGAAGGGGTGAGGGGGGAAGGGGGGGAGGGAGGGAATAGGGGCCCCATGCTGATCTGTGTATGTTAAGTGACTTGCACAACTTTAAAAAACTGGCAGTTGTTTTTCGCAACAATGTTGCAACAATCTCACACAAGCATTGTGACGTCACAAGCTGAAGATGTAAATTTAAAACCGAGCTGATCTCTCATTGGTGCACGGGTGCCATTGTGACATCACGCGCTGAAGCCCCTTCAAGAAAAGGGTTAGAAATGAAAATTAAACTTTAATATCTCTCTAGCTTTAAAAAGGTAGCTTCAATTTGAACGAAAGTACTTACAATAGTTGCCCATGTTAATGGTGAATATGGCGGTACAAAAATCGTAGCGCTTTGGTGTACCGTCAGGGAGGAGTAGGGTTTGTAAGTTATGGACAGAAACTCTTCGGAATCTTTGCGTACATACACATATACATCCATACATACGGAATGTTGGACCGCAGAGTTTTAGTAGTATACTAGACCGAGTGGGCCCGTTGGGCCCGTCCTCGTAGGGTTTCCATTGTAACCGGGAGGATGGGAGGGAGGGAAGTGGGAGGGAGGGGGGGAGGGGAGGGTGGAGTGGAGGGGGGAGGGGAGGGGGAAGGAGGGGAGGGGGATGGGGAGGGAGAGGGGAGGGAGGGGGGTGGGGGGAGGGTCTATTTTACTTTAAAATAAACAGCGTTCTTTGTTGAAAAGGAAATAAACTTATCTATAGAGCATCAGCTTTTTTTAAATAAATAAAATCAAACTTAATGAAAATCACATTCCTCATTTTAAATAAATGTCTTTGTTATAAATGAAATCAAACAGCGGGAGAGGCGACGGCGACTACACCTCCCGGCGGTCAGCGCTGCTGGGACGGGAGGGAGGGAGGGATGAGGGAGGGAGGAGAGTGGGGAGGGAGGGGTACCTCCCCTTTTCCCAGTACTCTTCTTTCCCAAACCACCAAGCCCCCTGTTGTCCCCCTCCCCAGTCCCCATTCTCAGACCCCCCCATTCTCTCTCCCCCAGATACACTCTTACTCTCCCCCCCCCTTTCCCCAGCACACCCCTTTCCCCGTTGGGCCCGTCCTCGTAGGGTTTCCATTGTAACCGTGAGGCAGGGAGGGAGGGCGGAGGGAGGGAAGAGGGAGGTGTGGAGGGAGGAGGGGAGGGGGAGGGAGGGGGAGGGGGGAAGGGGGGGAGGTGGAGGGAGGGGGGAGGGAGAGGGGGAGGGGTGGGGGGAAGGGGTGAGGGTGGAAGGGGGAGGGAGGGGGACCTCCCCTTTTCCCAGTACCCCTCTTTCCCCGTTGTGCCCATCCTCGTAAGGTTTCCATTGTAACCGGGAGGGGAGTGGGGGGGAGGGAAGGGAGGAGGGAGGTGTGGAGGGGGGAGGGGAGGGGGAGGGGGGAAGGGGCAAGGGGGAGGGAGAGGGGAGGGAGGGGGTAGGGAGGGGGGAAGGGGGGAGGGAGGGGGACCACCCGTTTTCCCAGTACCCCTCTTTCCCCGTTGGGCCCGTCGTCGTAGGGTTTCCATTGTAACCAGGAGGAGGGGAGGTAGGGAAGGGGGAGGGAGGGAGGAGGGAGGTGTGGAGGGAGGAGGGGAGGGGGAGGGAGGAGGGGAGGGGGAGGGAGGGGGAAGGGGGAGGAGGGAGAGGGGAGGGAGGGGGGTAGGGGGGAGGGAGGAGGGAGGTGTGGAGGGAGGAGGGGAGGGGGAGGGAGGGGGGAGGGGAGGGGGGAGGGAGAGGGGGAGGGGGAGGGAGGGAGCGTGTAAGGGGGAGGGAGGGGGACCTCCCCTTTTCCCAGTACCCCTCTTTCCCCGTTGGGCCCGTCCTCGTAGGGTTTCCATTGTAACCGGGAGGAGGGGAGGGAGGGAGGAGGGAGGTGTGGAGGGAGGAGGGGAGGGGGGAAGGGGGAGGGAGAGGGTTAGGGGGGAGGGGGAGGGGGGAGGGGAGGGGAGGGAGGGGGACCTCCCCTTTTCCCAGTACCCCTCTTTCCCCGTTGGGCCCGTCCCCGTAGGGTTTCCTTTGTAACCAGAAGGGGGGGAGGGAGGGTGGAAGGAGGGGGTAGGGGGAGAGGGATGGAAGGGTGGAGGGAGGGGGGGAGGATGGAGGGAAGGAGGGAGGGGGGGGGAGTTAGGGGAGGAGGGGTGAGGGAGGTGGGGAGGGAGTTGGGGAGGAGGGGGGGAGGGAGTGGGGATGGAGGTGGGAAGGAGTGGGGAGGAAGGGGTGAGGGGGGAAGGGGGGGAGGGAGGGAATAGGGGCCCCATGCTGATCTGTGTATGTTAAGTGACTTGCACAACTTTAAAAAACTGGCAGTTGCTTTTCGCAACAATGTTGCAACAATCTCACACAAGCATTGTGACGTCACAAGCTGAAGATGTAAATTTAAAACCGAGCTGATCTCTCATTGGTGCACGGGTGCCATTGTGACATCACGCACTGAAGCCCCTTCAAGAAAAGGGTTAGAAATGAAAATTTATACTTTAATATCTCTCTAGCTTTAAAAAGGTAGCTTCAATTTGAACGAAAGTACTTACAATAGTTGCCCATGTTAATGGTGAATACGGCGGTACAAAAATCGTAGCGCTTTGGTGTACCGTCTGGGAGGAGTAGGGTTTGGACCCTTCAAGAAAAGTGTTAGAAATGAAAATTTAAACTTTAATATCTCTCTAGCTTTAAAAAGGTAGCTTCAATTTGAACGAAAGTACTTACAACAGTTGCCCACGTCAATGGTGAATACGGCGGTACAAAAATCGTAGCACTTTGGTGTACCGTCTGGGAGGAGCAGGGTTTGTAAGTTATGGACAGAAATCTTCGGAATCTTCCGTATATACATACGGAATGTTGGACCGCAGAGTTTTAGTATTATACTAGACCGAGTGGGCCCGTTGGGCCCGTCCTCGTAGGGTTTCCATTGTAACCGGGAGGGGAGGAAAGGGGGAGGGTTGGGGGAGGGAAGGGGAGGGAGGAGGGGAGGGAGGGGGGAGGGGAGGGGGGAGGGAGAGGGGGAGGGAGGGGGTTAGGGGGAGGGAGGGGGGAGAGGGGGGGATGGGAGGGGGGAGGGGAGGGAAGGGAGGAGGGAAGGGGGGAGGGAGAGGGGAGGGAGGTGGGTAGGGGGGAGGGAGGGAGGGGGACCTCCCCTTTTCCCAGTACCCCTCTTTCCCCGTTGGGCCCGTCCTCGTAGGGTTTCCATTGTAACCGGGAGGAGGGGAGGGCGGGAAGGGGGAGGGAGGGAGGAGGGAGGTGTGGAAGGAGGAGGGGAGAGGGAGGGGGGGAGGGGAGGGTGGAGTGGAGGGAGAAGGGGGGGAGGGAGGGGGACCTCCCCTTTTCCCAGTACCCCTCTTTCCTCGTTGGGCCCGTCCTCATAGGGTTTCCATTGTAACCGGGAGGGGGGGAGGGAGGGAGGAGGGAGGTGTGGAGGGAGGAGGGGAGGGGGAGGGAGGGGGGGAGGGGAGGGGGGAAGGGGAGGGGGGAAGGGGGTAGGGGGGAGGGGAGGGAGGGGGATCTCCTCTTTTCCCAGTACCCCTCTTTCCCCTTTGGGCCCGTCCCCGTAGGGTTTCCATTGTAACCGGGAGGGGGGGAGGGAGGGTGGAAGGAGGGGGGAGGGGGAGAGGGATGGAAGGGTGGAGGGAGGGATTGGGGGAGGGTGGGATGGAGGGAAGGAGGGAGGGGGGAGTTAGGGGCTGAGTGGTGATGGAGGTTGGGATTGAGGGGGGAGAGAGTGGGGATGGAGGTGATAAGGAGGGGGGAGGAAGAGGTTGAGGGGGAAGTGGGACCTCCCCTTTTCCCAGTACCCCTCTTTCCCCCACCACCAAGCCCCCACCGCAACGACCCCTGTTGTCCCCCTCCCCAGTCCCCATTCTCAGACCCCCCCCCATTCTCTTGGAATAAAAAAAAATACTTAAAAAAAAATAAGTGCTTTTTAATTGCTTGTTTTGAAACATTCGCGGTTAAGTGCTCTTTAAAAAAACATTCGCGGTTAAGTGCTGGTTTTGAAACATTCGCGGCTACTTAGTGCTTCTGTCAGTTGCTTTTCGAAACAATGTTGCAACCATCTCACACAAGCATTGGGAGGATGGGAGGGAAGGGGAGGGAGGGAGGAGGGAGGTGTGGAGGGAGGAGGGGAGGGAGGGGGGAAGGGGAGGGGGGGAAGGGGGCGGGAGAGGGGACTGAGGGGGGATGGGATGGGGAAGGGGGAGGGAGGGGGACCTCCCCTTTTCCCAGTACCCCTCTTTCCCCGTTGGGCCCGTCCTCGTAGGGTTTCCATTGTAACCGGGAGGAGGGGAGGGAGGGAAGGGGGAGGGAGGGAGGAGGGAGGTGTGGAGGGAGGGGAGGGGGAGGGAGGGGGAGGGGAGGGGGAAGGGGGTGAGGGGGAGGGAGAGGGGGAGGGAGGGGGGAGGGAGGGGGGAAGGGGGGGAGGGAGAGCGGTAGGGGGGGAGGGGAGGGGAAGGGGGGAGGGAGAGGGGTAGGGGAGGGGAAGGGGGGAGGGAGAGGGGTAGGGGGGGAGGGGAGGGGAAGGGGAGGGAGGGGGACCTCCCCTTTTCATTGTAACCGGGAGGAGGGGAGGGAGGGAAGGGGGAGGGAGGGAGGTGTGGAGGGTGGAGGGGGAGGGGGAGGGAGGGGAGGGGGGAAGGGGGGGAGGGAGGGGGGGTGGAGGTGGGAAGGAGTTGGGAGGAAGGGGTTGAGGGGGGAAGGGGGGGAGGGAGGGAATAGGGGCCCCATGCTGATCTGTGTATGTTAAGTGACTCGCACAACTTTAAAAAACTGGCAGTTGCTTTTCGCAACAATGTTGCAACATCTCACACAAGCATTGTGACGTCACAAGCTGAAGACCTTGAAAAAAAAGGTCAGAAAAAAAATCATGTAAATTTAAAGTAGTAAACACCCAATAGCAGCTGCTTGTCCATCGCGAGCTGATCTCTCATTGGTGCACGGGTGCCATTGTGACATCACGCGCTGAAGCCCTTAGGGGCTGAAGAGTTAGGGGCTGAGTGGTGAAGGAGGTTGGGATTGAGGGGGGAGGGAGGGGGGAGGGAGTGGGGATGGAGGTGGGAAGGAGGGGGGAGGAAGGGGTTGAGGGGGGAAGTGGTGTGGAGGGAGGGGGAAGGTGAGGGGGAACGGGGGGGAGGGAGAGGGGAGGGAGGGGGGATGGGATGGGGGAAGGGGGGAGGGAGGGGGACCTCCCCTTTTCCCAGTACCCCTCTTTCCCCGTTGGGCCCGTCCTCGTAGGGTTTCCATTGTAACCGGGAGGAGGGGAGGGAGGGAGGAGGAGGTGTGGAGGGAGGAGGGGAGGGGGGGAGGGGAGGGGGAGGGAGAGGGTTATGGGGGAGGGGGAGGGGGGAAGGGGAGGGAGGGGGACCTCCCCTTTTCCCAGTACCCCTCTTTCCCCGTTGGGCCCGTCCTCGTAGGGTTTCCATTGTAACCGGGAGGAGGGGAGGGAGGGAGGAGGAGGTGTGGAGGGAGGAGGGGAGGGGGGGAGGGGAGGGGGAGGGAGAGGGTTAGGGGGGAGGGGGAGGGGGGAGGGGAGGGGGGAAGGGGGACCTCCCCTTTTCCCAGTACCCCTCTTTCCCCGTTGGGCCCGTCCCCGTAGGGTTTCCTTTGTAACCAGAAGGGGGGGAGGGAGGGTGGAAGGAGGGGGGAGGGGGAGAGGGATGGAAGGGTGGAGGGAGGGGGGGAAGGATGGAGGGAAGGAGGGAGGGGGGGGAGTCAGGGGAGGAGGGGTGAGGGAGGTGGGGAGGGAGTTGGGGAGGAGGGGGGGAGGGAGTGGGGATGGAGGTGGGAAGGAGTGGGGAGGAAGGGGTTGAGGGGGGAAGGGGGGGAGGGAGGGAATAGGGGCCCCATGCTGATCTGTGTATGTTAAGTGACTTGCACAACTTTAAAAAACTGGCAGTTGCTTTTCGCAACAATGTTGCAACAATCTCACACAAGCATTGTGACGTCACAAGCTGAAGATGTAAATTTAAAACCGAGCTGATCTCTCATTGGTGCACGGGTGCCATTGTGACATCACGCGCTGAAGCCCCTTCAAGAAAAGGGTTAGAAATGAAAATTTATACTTTAATATCTCTCTAGCTTTAAAAAGGTAGCTTCAATTTGAACGAAAGTACTTACAATAGTTGCCCATGTTAATGGTGAATACGGCGGTACAAAAATCGTAGCGCTTTGGTGTACCGTCTGGGAGGAGTAGGGTTTGGACCCTTCAAGAAAAGGGTTAGAAATGAAAATTTAAACTTTAATATCTCTCTAGCTTTAAAAAGGTAGCTTCAATTTGAACGAAAGTACTTACAATAGTTGCCCATGTTAATGGTGAATACGGCGGTACAAAAATCGTAGCGCTTTGGTGTACCGTCTGGGAGGAGCAGGGTTTGTAAGTTATGGACAGAAATCTTCGGAATCTTCCGTATATACATACGGAATCTTCCGTATATACATACGGAATGTTGGACCGCAGAGTTTTAGTATTATACTAGCACAAGTGTGCCCGTTGGGCCCGTCCTCGTGGGGTTTCCATTGTAACCGGGAGGGGGGGAGGGAGGGAGGAGGGAGGTGTGGAGGGAGGAGGGGAGGGGGAGGGAGAGGGGGAGGGGAGGGGGGAAGGGGAGGGGGGAAGGGGGTAGGGGGAGGGGAGGGAGGGGGATCTCCCCTTTTCCCAGTACCCCTCTTTCCCCGTTGGGCCCGTCCTCGTAGGGTTTCCATTGTAACCGGGATGAGGGGAGGGAGGGAAGGGGGAGGGAGGGAGGTGTGGAGGGAGGAGGGGAGGGGAGGGAGGGGGGAGGGGAGGGAGGGGGTAGGGGGGAGGGGGAGGGAGAGGGGAGGGGGGAGGGGAGGGGGAAGAGGGGAGGGAGGGGGACCTCCCCTTTTCCCAGTACTCCTCTTTCCCCGTTGGGCCCGTCCTCGTAGGGTTTCAATTGTAACCGGGAGGGGGGGAGGGAGGGTGGAAGGAGGGGGGAGAGGGATGGAAGGGTGGAGGGAGGGGGGGAGGGATTGGGGAGGGAGGGAAGGAGGGAGGGGGGAGTTAGGGGGGAGGGGGGAGGGAGTTGGGGAGGGAGGGGGAGGAGGGGGGGAGGGAGTGGGGATGGAGGTGGGAAGGAGGGGGGATGAAGGGGTTGAGGGGGGAAGGGGGACCTCCCCTTTTCCCAGTACCCCTCTTTCCCCGTTGGGCCTGTCCTCATAGGGTTTCCATTGTAACCGGGAGGGGGGGAGGGAGGGAGGAGGGAGGTGTGGAGGGAGGAGGGGAGGGGGAGGGAGAGGGGGAGGGGAGGGGGGAAGGGGAGGGGGAAGGGGGTAGGGGGAGGGGAGGGAGGGGGATCTCCCCTTTTCCCAGTACCCCTCTTTCCCCGTTGGGCTCGTCCCCGTAGGGTTTCCATTGTAACCGGGAGGGGGGGAGGGAGGGTGGAAGGAGGTGGGAGGGGGAGAGGGATGGAAGGGTGGAGGGAGGGGGCAGGGAGTGGGGGAGGGTGGGATGGAGGGAAGGAGGGAGGGGGGGAGTTAGGGGCTGAGTGGTGATGGAGGTTGGGATTGAGGGGGGAGGGAGGGGGGGAGCGAGTGGGGATGGAGGTGGGAAGGAGGGGGGAGGAAGGGGTTGAGGGGGGAAGTGGAACCTCCCCTTTTCCCAGTACCCCTCTTTCCCCGTTGGGCCCGTCCTCGTAGGGTTTCCATTGTAACCGGGAGGAGGGGAGGGAGGGAGGAGGGAGGTGTGGAGGGGGGAGGGGGAGGGGGAAGGGGAGGGGGGAAGGGGAGGGGGGAAGGGGAGGGAGGGGGACCTCCCCTTTTCCCAGTACCCCTCTTTCCCCGTTGGGCCCGTCCCCGTAGGGTTTCCTTTGTAACCAGAAGGGGGGGGAGGGAGGGTGGAAGGAGGGGGGAGGGGGAGAGGGATGGAAGGGTGGAGGGATGGGGGGGAGGATGGAGGGAAGGAGGGAGGGGGGGGAGTTAGGGGAGGAGGGGTGAGGGAGGTGGGGAGGGAGTTGGGGAGGAGGGGGGGAGGGAGTGGGGATGGAGGTGGGAAGGAGTGGGGAGGAAGGGGTTGAGGGGGGAAGGGGGGAGGGAGGGAATAGGGGCCCCATGCTGATCTGTGTATGTTAAGTGACTTGCACAACTTTAAAAAACTGGCAGTTGCTTTTCGCAACAATGTTGCAACAATCTCACACAAGCATTGTGACGTCACAGGCTGAAGATGTAAATTTAAAACCGAGCTGATCTCTCATTGGTGCACGGGTGCCATTGTGACATCACGCGCTGAAGCCCCTTCAAGAAAAGGGTTAGAAATGAAAATTTAAACTTTAATATCGCTCTAGCTTTAAAAAGGCAGCTTCAATTTGAACGAAAGTACTTACAATAGTTGCCCACGTTAATGGTGAATATGGCGGTACAAAAATCGTAGCGCTTTGGTGTACCGTCTGGGAGGAGTAGGGTTTGTAAGTTATGGACAGAAACTCTTCGGAATCTTCCGTACATACACATATACATACATACATACGGAATGTTGGACCGCAGAGTTTTAGTAGTATATAGATAGACTAGACCGAGTGGGCCCGTTGGGCCCGTCCTCGTAGGGTTTCCATTGTAACCGGGAGGATGGGAGGGAGGGAAGTGGGAGGGAGGGGGGGAGGGGAGGGTGGAGTGGAGGGGGGAGGGGAGGGGGAAGGAGGGGAGGGGGATGGGGAGGGAGAGGGGAGGGAGGGGGTGGGGGGAGGGTCTATTTTACTTTAAAATAAACAGCGTTCTTTGTTGAAAAGGAAATAAACTTATCTATAGAGCATCAGCTTTTTTAAAATAAATAAAATCAAACTTAATGAAAATCACATTCCTCATTTTAAATAAATGTCTTTGTTATAAATGAAATCAAACAGCGGGAGAGGCGACGGCGACTACACCTCCCGGCGGTCAGCGCTGCTGGGACGGGAGGGAGGGAGGGATGAGGGAGGGAGGAGAGTGGGGAGGGAGGGGTACCTCCCCTTTTCCCAGTACTCTTCTTTCCCAAACCACCAAGCCCCCTGTTGTCCCCCTCCCCAGTCCCCATTCTCAGACCCCCCCATTCTCTCTCCCCCAGATACACTCTTACTCTCCCCCCCCCTTTCCCCAGCACACCCCTTTCCCCGTTGGGCCCGTCCTCGTAGGGTTTCCATTGTAACCGTGAGGCAGGGAGGGAGGGCGGAGGGAGGGAAGAGGGAGGTGTGGAGGGAGGAGGGGAGGGGGAGGAGGGGGGAAGGGGGGGAGGTGGAGGGAGGGGGGAGGGAGAGGGGGAGGGGTGGGGGGAAGGGGTGAGGGTGGAAGGGGGAGGGAGGGGGACCTCCCCTTTTCCCAGTACCCCTCTTTCCCCGTTGTGCCCGTCCTCGTAAGGTTTCCATTGTAACCGGGAGGGGAGTGGGGGGGAGGGAAGGGAGGAGGGAGGTGTGGAGGGGGGAGGGGAGGGGGAGGGGGGAAGGGGCAAGGGGGAGGGAGAGGGGAGGGAGGGGGTAGGGAGGGGGGAAGGGGGGAGGGAGGGGGACCACCCGTTTTCCCAGTACCCCTCTTTCCCCGTTGGGCCCGTCGTCGTAGGGTTTCCATTGTAACCGGGAGGAGGGGAGGTAGGGAAGGGGGAGGGAGGGAGGAGGGAGGTGTGGAGGGAGGAGGGGAGGGGGAGGGAGGAGGGGAGGGGGAGGGAGGGGGAAGGGGGAGGAGGGAGAGGGGAGGGAGGGGGGTAGGGGGGAGGGAGGAGGGAGGTGTGGAGGGAGGAGGGGAGGGGGAGGGAGGGGGGAGGGGAGGGGGGAGGGAGAGGGGGAGGGGGAGGGAGGGAGCGTGTAAGGGGGAGGGAGGGGGACCTCCCCTTTTCCCAGTACCCCTCTTTCCCCGTTGGGCCCGTCCTCGTAGGGTTTCCATTGTAACCGGGAGGAGGGGAGGGAGGGAGGAGGGAGGTGTGGAGGGAGGAGGGGAGGGGGGAAGGGGGAGGGAGAGGGTTAGGGGGGAGGGGGAGGGGGGAGGGGAGGGGAGGGAGGGGGACCTCCCCTTTTCCCAGTACCCCTCTTTCCCCGTTGGGCCCGTCCCCGTAGGGTTTCCTTTGTAACCAGAAGGGGGGGAGGGAGGGTGGAAGGAGGGGGTAGGGGGAGAGGGATGGAAGGGTGGAGGGAGGGGGGGAGGATGGAGGGAAGGAGGGAGGGGGGGGGAGTTAGGGGAGGAGGGGTGAGGGAGGTGGGGAGGGAGTTGGGGAGGAGGGGGGGAGGGAGTGGGGATGGAGGTGGGAAGGAGTGGGGAGGAAGGGGTGAGGGGGGAAGGGGGGGAGGGAGGGAATAGGGGCCCCATGCTGATCTGTGTATGTTAAGTGACTCGCACAACTTTAAAAAACTGGCAGTTGCTTTTCGCAACAATGTTGCAACAATCTCACACAAGCATTGTGACGTCACAAGCTGAAGATGTAAATTTAAAACCGAGCTGATCTCTCATTGGTGCACGGGTGCCATTGTGACATCACGCACTGAAGCCCCTTCAAGAAAAGGGTTAGAAATGAAAATTTATACTTTAATATCTCTCTAGCTTTAAAAAGGTAGCTTCAATTTGAACGAAAGTACTTACAATAGTTGCCCATGTTAATGGTGAATACGGCGGTACAAAAATCGTAGCGCTTTGGTGTACCGTCTGGGAGGAGTAGGGTTTGGACCCTTCAAGAAAAGTGTTAGAAATGAAAATTTAAACTTTAATATCTCTCTAGCTTTAAAAAGGTAGCTTCAATTTGAACGAAAGTACTTACAATAGTTGCCCATGTTAATGGTGAATACGGCGGTACAAAAATCGTAGCGCTTTGGTGTACCGTCTGGGAGGAGCAGGGTTTGTAAGTTATGGACAGAAATCTTCGGAATCTTCCGTATATACATACGGAATCTTCCGTATATACATACGGAATGTTGGACCGCAGAGTTTTAGTATTATATAGATAGACTAGACCGAGTGGGCCCGTTGGGCCCGTCCTCGTAGGGTTTCCATTGTAACCGGGAGGGGAGGAAAGGGGGAGGGTTGGGGGAGGGAAGGGGGAGGGAGGAGGGGAGGGAGGGGGGAGGGGAGGGGGAGGGAGAGGGGAGGGAGGGGGGTAGGGGGGAGGGAGGGGGGAGAGGGGGGGATGGGAGGGGGAGGGGGGAGGGAGGAGGGAAGGGGGGAGGGAGAGGGGAGGGAGGTGGGTAGGGGGGAGGGAGGGAGGGGGACCTCCCCTTTTCCCAGTACCCCTCTTTCCCCGTTGGGCCCGTCCTCGTAGGGTTTCCATTGTAACCGGGAGGAGGGGAGGGCGGGAAGGGGGAGGGAGGGAGGAGGGAGGTGTGGAGGGAGGAGGGGAGGGGAGGGAGGGGGGAGGGGGGGAAGGGGAGGGGGGAAGGGGGGAAGGGGGAGGGAGAGGGAGAGGGGAGGGAGGGGGGATGGGATGGGGGAAGGGGGGAGGGAGGGGGACCTCCCCTTTTCCCAGTACTCCTCTTTCCCCGTTGGGCCCGTCCTCGTAGGGTTTCAATTGTAACCGGGAGGGGGGGAGGGAGGGTGGAAGGAGGGGGGAGAGGGATGGAAGGGTGGAGGGAGGGGGGGAGGGATTGGGGAGGGAGGGATGGAGGGAGGGGGGAGTTAGGGGGGAGGGGGGAGGGAGTTGGGGAGGGAGGGGGAGGAGGGGGGGAGGGAGTGGGGATGGAGGTGGGAAGGAGGGGGGATGAAGGGGTTGAGGGGGGAAGGGGGACCTCCCCTTTTCCCAGTACCCCTCTTTCCCCGTTGGGCCCGTCCTCATAGGGTTTCCATTGTAACCGGGAGGGGGGGAGGGAGGTGTAGAGGGAGGTGTGGAGGGAGGAGGGGAGGGGGAGGGAGGGGGGAGGGGAGGGGGGAAGGGGAGGGGGAAGGGGGTAGGGGGTAGGGGGGAGGGGAGGGAGGGGGACCTCCCCTTTTCCCAGTACCCCTCTTTCCCCGTTGGGCCCGTCCCCGTAGGGTTTCTATTGTAACCGGGAGGGGGGAGGGAGGATGGAAGGAGGGGGGAGGGGGAGAGGGATGGAAGGGTGGATTGATTGGGGGAGGGAGGGATGGAGGGAAGGAGGGAGGGGGGAGTTAGGGGGGAGGTTTGAGGGAGGTGGGGAGGGAGGGGGAGGGAGTTGGGGAGGGAGGGGGAGGAGGGGGGGAGGGAGTGGGGATGGAGGTGGGAAGGAAGGGGTTGTGGGGTGAAGGGGGACCTCCCATTTTCCCAGTACCCCTCTTTCCCCCACCACCAAGCCCCCTCCGCAACGACCCCTGTTGTCCCCCTCCCCAGTCCCCATTCTCAGACCCCCCCCCCATTCTCTCTCTCCCCCAGACACACTCCAAGTGCTGTTTCGCAACACTTGCCCCGGTGGCCCACGAGCATAGAGGCCCCATGTTGATCTGTGTATGTTAAGTGACTTGCAATAAAAAAGACTACTTGAAAACAATGGTTTAAAGTGGTTTAAAGTGCTGTTTTTGCTACATTCGCGGTCATTTAGTGCTTCTCACGACCACGGTCATTTAGTGCTTCTCACTGCGATCTGTTAGTGGTGCTTTTCGAAACAATGTAGCACCCATCTCAAACAAGCATTGGGAGGATGGGAGGGAGGGAAGGGGAGGGAGGGAGGAGAGAGGTGTGGAGGGAGGAGGGGAGGGAGGGGGAAGGGGAGGGGGGGAACGGGGGGAAGGGGGAGGGAGAGGGGAGGGAGGGGGGATGGGATGGGGGAAGGGGGGAGGGAGGGGGACCTCCCCTTTTCCCAGTACCCCTCTTTCCCCGTTGGGCCCGTCCTCGTAGGGTTTCCATTGTAACCGGGAGGAGGGGAGGGAGGGAGGAGGGAGGTGTGGAGGGAGGAGGGGAGGGGGGGAGGGGAGGGGGGAAGGGGGAGGGAGAGGGTTAGGGGGGAGGGGGATGGGGGAGGGGGTAAGGGGAGGGAGGGGGACCTCCCCTTTTCCCAGTACCCCTCTTTCCCCGTTGGGCCCGTCCTCGTAGGGTTTCCATTGTAACCGGGAGGAGGGGAGGGAGGGAGGAGGGAGGTGTGGAGGGAGGAGGGGAGGGGGGGAGGGGAGGGGGGAAGGGGGAGGGAGAGGGTTAGGGGGGAGGGGGATGGGGGAGGGGGTAAGGGGAGGGAGGGGGACCTCCCCTTTTCCCAGTACCCCTCTTTCCCCGTTGGGCCCGTCCCCGTAGGGTTTCCTTTGTAACCAGAAGGGGGGGAGGGAGGGTGGAAGGAGGGGGGAGGGGGAGAGGGATGGAAGGGTGGAGGGAGGGGGGGAAGGATGGAGGGAAGGAGGGAGGGGGGGGAGTTAGGGGAGGAGGGGTGAGGGAGGTGGGGAGGGAGTTGGGGAGGAGGGGGGGAGGGAGTGGGGATGGAGGTGGGAAGGAGTGGGGAGGAAGGGGTTGAGGGGGGAAGGGGGGGGAGGGAGGGAATAGGGGCCCCATGCTGATCTGTGTATGTTAAGTGACTCGCACAACTTTAAAAAACTGGCAGTTGCTTTTCGCAACAATGTTGCAAACCATCTCACACAAGCATTGTGACGTCACAAGCTGAAGACCTTGAAAAAAAAGGTCAGAAAAAAAATTATGTAAATTTAAAACCGAGCTGATCTCTCATTGGTGCACGGGTGCCATTGTGACATCACGCGCTGAAGCCCCTTCAAGAAAAGGGTTAGAAATGAGAAATTTTAACTTTAATATCTCTCTAGCTTTAAAAAGGTAGCTTCAATTTGAACGAAAGTACTTACAATAGTTGCCCATGTTAATGGTGAATATGGCGGTACAAAAATCGTAGCGCTTTGGTGTACCGTCTGGGAGGAGTAGGGTTTGTAAGTTATGGACAGAAATCTTCGGAATCTTCCGTACAAACATACGGAATCTTCCGTATATACATACGGAATGTTGGACCGCAGAGTTTTAGTAGTATACTAGACCGAGTGGGCCCGTTGGGCCCGTCCTCGTAGGGTTTCCATTGTAACCGGGAGGATGGGAGGGAGGGAAGTGGGAGGGAGGGGGGGAGGGGAGGGTGGAGTGGAGGGGGGAGGGGAGGGGGAAGGAGGGGAGGGGGATGGGGAGGGAGAGGGGAGGGAGGGGGGTGGGGGGAGGGTCTATTTTACTTTAAAATAAACAGCGTTCTTTGTTGAAAAGGAAATAAACTTATCTATAGAGCATCAGCTTTTTTAAAATAAATAAAATCAAACTTAATGAAAATCACATTCCTCATTTTAAATAAATGTCTTTGTTATAAATGAAATCAAACAGCGGGAGAGGCGACGGCGACTACACCTCCCGGCGGTCAGCGCTGCTGGGACGGGAGGGAGGGAGGGATGAGGGAGGGAGGAGAGTGGGGAGGGAGGGGTACCTCCCCTTTTCCCAGTACTCTTCTTTCCCAAACCACCAAGCCCCCTGTTGTCCCCCTCCCCAGTCCCCATTCTCAGACCCCCCCATTCTCTCTCCCCCAGATACACTCTTACTCTCCCCCCCCCTTTCCCCAGCACACCCCTTTCCCCGTTGGGCCCGTCCTCGTAGGGTTTCCATTGTAACCGTGAGGCAGGGAGGGAGGGAGGGGGGAGGGAGGGAAGAGGGAGGTGTGGAGGGAGGAGGGGAGGGGGAGGGAGGGGGAGGGGGGAAGTGGGGGAGGGGGGAGGGAGAGGGGGAGGGGTGGGGGGAAGGGGTGAGGGTGGAAGGGGGAGGGAGGGGGACCTCCCCTTTTCCCAGTACCCCTCTTTCCCCGTTGTGCCCGTCCTCGTAAGGTTTCCATTGTAACCGGGAGGGGAGTGGGGGGGAGTGAAGGGAGGAGGGAGGTGTGGAGGGGGGAGGGGAGGGGGAGGGGGGAAGGGGCAAGGGGGAGGGAGAGGGGAGGGAGGGGGTAGGGAGGGGGGAAGGGGGGAGGGAGGGGGACCACCCGTTTTCCCAGTACCCCTCTTTCCCCGTTGGGCCCGTCGTCGTAGGGTTTCCATTGTAACCGGGAGGAGGGGAGGTAGGGAAGGGGGAGGGAGGGAGGAGGGAGGTGTGGAGGGAGGAGGGGAGGGGGAGGGAGGAGGGGAGGGGGAGGGAGGGGGAAGGGGGAGGAGGGAGAGGGGAGGGAGGGGGGTAGGGGGGAGGGAGGAGGGAGGTGTGGAGGGAGGAGGGGAGGGGGAGGGAGGGGGGAGGGGAGGGGGGAGGGAGAGGGGGAGGGGGAGGGAGGGAGCGTGTAAGGGGGAGGGAGGGGGACCTCCCCTTTTCCCAGTACCCCTCTTTCCCCGTTGGGCCCGTCCTCGTAGGGTTTCCATTGTAACCGGGAGGAGGGGAGGGAGGGAAGGGGAGGGAGGGAGGAGGGAGGTGTGGAGGGAGGAGGGGAGGGGAGGGAGGGGGTAGGGGGGAGGGGGAGGGAGGGGGGAGGGGAGGGGGAAGGGGGAAGGGAGGGGGACCTCCCCTTTTCCCAGTACCCCTCTTTCCCCGATGGGCCCGTCCTCGTAGGGTTTCAATTGTAACCGGGAGGGGGGAGGGAGGGTGGAAGGAGGGGGGAGAGGGATGGAAGGGTGGAGGGAGGGGGGAGGGATTGGGGAGGGAGGGATGGAGGGAAGGAGGGAGGGGGGGAGTTAGCGGGAGGGGGAGGGGGAGGGGGGAGGGAGTTGGGGAGGGAGGGGGAGGAGGGGGGAGGGAGTGCGGATGGAGGTGGGAAGGAAGGGGTTGAGGGGGGAAGGGGGACCTCCCCTTTTCCCAGTACCCCTCTTTCCCCGTTGGGCCCGTCCCCGTAGGGTTTCCATTGTAACCGGGAGGGGGGAGGGAGGGTGGAAGGAGGGGGGAGGGGGAGAGGGATGGAAGGGTGGAGGGAGTTGGGAGGGAGTGGGGGAGGGTGGGATGGAGGGAAGGAGGGAGGGGGGGAGTTAGGGGCTGAGTGGTGATGGAGGTTGGGATTGAGGGGGAGGGAGGGGGGGAGGGAGTGGGGATGGAGGTGGGAAGGAGGGGGGAGGAAGGGGTTGAGAGGTGAAGTGGGACCTCCCCTTTTCCCAGTACCCCTCTTTCCCCGTTGGGCCCGTCCTCGTAGGGTTTCCATTGTAACCGGGAGGAGGGGAGGGAGGGAGGAGGGAGGTGTGGAGGGAGGAGGGGAGGGGGGAAGGGGGAGGGAGAGGGTTAGGGGGGAGGGGGAGGGGGAGGGGAGGGGAGGGAGGGGGACCTCCCCTTTTCCCAGTACCCCTCTTTCCCCGTTGGGCCCGTCCCCGTAGGGTTTCCTTTGTAACCAGAAGGGGGGAGGGAGGGTGGAAGGAGGGGGGAGGGGGAGAGGGATGGAAGGGTGGAGGGAGGGGGGGAGGGATGGAGGGAAGGAGGGAGGGGGGGGAGTTAGGGGAGGAGGGGTGAGGGAGGTGGGGAGGGAGTTGGGGAGGAGGGGGGGAGGGAGTGGGGATGGAGGTGGGAAGGAGTGGGGAGGAAGGGGTGAGGGGGGAAGGGGGGGGAGGGAGGGAATAGGGGCCCCATGCTGATCTGTGTATGTTAAGTGACTTGCACAACTTTAAAAAACTGGCAGTTGCCTTTCGCAACAATGTTGCAACAATCTCACACAAGCATTGTGACGTCACAAGCTGAAGATGTAAATTTAAAACCGAGCTGATCTCTCATTGGTGCACGGGTGTCATTGTGACATCACGCACTGAAGCCCCTTCAAGAAAAGGGTTAGAAATGAAAATTTATACTTTAATATCTCTCTAGCTTTAAAAAGGTAGCTTCAATTTGAACGAAAGTACTTACAATAGTTGCCCATGTTAATGGTGAATACGGCGGTACAAAAATCGTAGCGCTTTGGTGTACCGTCTGGGAGGAGTAGGGTTTGGACCCTTCAAGAAAAGTGTTAGAAATGAAAATTTAAACTTTAATATCTCTCTAGCTTTAAAAAGGTAGCTTCAATTTGAACGAAAGTACTTACAACAGTTGCCCACGTTAATGGTGAATACGGCGGTACAAAAATCGTAGCGCTTTGGTGTACCGTCTGGGAGGAGCAGGGTTTGTAAGTTATGGACAGAAATCTTCGGAATCTTCCGTATATACATACGGAATCTTCCGTATATACATACGGAATGTTGGACCGCAGAGTTTTAGTATTATACTAGACCGAGTGGGCCCGTTGGGCCCGTCCTCGTAGGGTTTCCATTGTAACCGGGAGGGGAGGAAAGGGGGAGGGTTGGGGGAGGGAAGGGGGAGGGAGGAGGGGAGGGAGGGGGGGAGGGGAGGGGGAGGGAGAGGGGAGGGAGGGGGGTAGGGGGGAGGGAGGGGGGAGGGAGGGGGGAGAGGGGGGGATGGGAGGGGGGAGGGGAGGGGGGGAGGGAGGAGGGAAGGGGGGGAGGGAGAGGGGAGGGAGGTGGGTAGGGGGGAGGGAGGGAGGGGGACCTCCCCTTTTCCCAGTACCCCTCTTTCCCCGTTGGGCCCGTCCTCGTAGGGTTTCCATTGTAACCGGGAGGAGGGGAGGGCGGGAAGGGGGAGGGAGGGAGGAGGGAGGTGTGGAGGGAGGAAGGGAGGGGAGGGAGGGGGGAGGGGGGGAAGGGGAGGGGGGAAGGGGGGAAGGGGGAGGGAGAGGGAGAGGGGAGGGAGGGGGGATGGGATGGGGGAAGGGGGGAGGGAGGGGGACCTCCCCTTTTCCCAGTACTCCTCTTTCCCCGTTGGGCCCGTCCTCGTAGGGTTTCAATTGTAACCGGGAGGGGGGGAGGGAGGGTGGAAGGAGGGGGGAGAGGGATGGAAGGGTGGAGGGAGGGGGGGAGGGATTGGGGAGGGAGGGATGGAGGGAGGGGGGAGTTAGGGGGGAGGGGGGAGGGAGTTGGGGAGGGAGGGGGAGGAGGGGGGGAGGGAGTGGGGATGGAGGTGGGAAGGAGGGGGGATGAAGGTGTTGAGGGGGGAAGGGGGACCTCCCCTTTTCCCAGTACCCCTCTTTCCCCGTTGGGCCCGTCCTCATAGGGTTTCCATTGTAACCGGGAGGGGGGGAGGGAGGTGTGGAGGGAGGAGGGGAGGGGGAGGGAGGGGGGGAGGGGAGGGGGGAAGGGGAGGGGGAAGGGGGGAGGGGGTAGGGGGGAGGGGAGGGAGGGGGACCTCCCCTTTTCCCAGTACCCCTCTTTCCCCGTTGGGCCCGTCCCCGTAGGGTTTCTATTGTAACCGGGAGGGGGGAGGGAGGATGGAAGGAGGGGGGAGGGGGAGAGGGATGGAAGGGTGGATTGATTGGGGGAGGGAGGGATGGAGGGAAGGAGGGAGGGGGGGAGTTAGGGGGGAGGTTTGAGGGAGGTGGGGAGGGAGGGGGAGGGAGTTGGGGAGGGAGGGGGAGGAGGGGGGGAGGGAGTGGGGATGGAGGTGGGAAGGAAGGGGTTGAGGGGTGAAGGGGGACCTCCCATTTTCCCAGTACCCCTCTTTCCCCCACCACCAAGCCCCCTCCGCAACGACCCCTGTTGTCCCCCTCCCCAGTCCCCATTCTCAGACCCCCCCCCATTCTCTCTCTCCCCCAGACACACTCCAAGTGCTGTTTCGCAACACTTGCCCCGGTGGCCCACGAGCATAGAGGCCCCATGTTGATCTGTGTATGTTAAGTGACTTGCAATAAAAAAGACTACTTGAAAACAGTGGTTTAAAGTGGTTTAAAGTGCTGTTTTTGCTACATTCGCGGTCATTTAGTGCTTCTCACGACCACGGTCATTTAGTGCTTCTCACTGCGATCTGTTAGTGGTGCTTTTCGAAACAATGTAGCACCCATCTCAAACAAGCATTGGGAGGATGGGAGGGAGGGAAGGGGAGGGAGGGAGGAGAGAGGTGTGGAGGGAGGAGGGGAGGGAGGGGGAAGGGGAGGGGGGAACGGGGGGAAGGGGGAGGGAGAGGGGAGGGAGGGGGGATGGGATGGGGGAAGGGGGGAGGGAGGGGGACCTCCCCTTTTCCCAGTACCCCTCTTTCCCCGTTGGGCCCGTCCTCGTAGGGTTTCCATTGTAACCGGGAGGAGGGGAGGGAGGGAGGGAGGTGTGGAGGGAGAAGGGGAGGGGGGGAGGGGAGGGGGAAGGGGGAGGGAGAGGGTTAGGGGGGAGGGGGAGGGGGTAAGGGGAGGGAGGGGGACCTCCCCTTTTCCCAGTACCCCTCTTTCCCCGTTGGGCCCGTCCCCGTAGGGTTTCCTTTGTAACCAGAAGGGGGGGAGGGAGGGTGGAAGGAGGGGGGAGGGGGAGAGGGATGGAAGGGTGGAGGGAGGGGGGGAGGGATGGAGGGAAGGAGGGAGGGGGGGGAGTTAGGGGAGGAGGGGTGAGGGAGGTGGGGAGGGAGTTGGGGAGGAGGGGGGGAGGGAGTGGGGATGGAGGTGGGAAGGAGTGGGGAGGAAGGGGTTGAGGGGGGAAGGGGGGGGAGGGAGGGAATAGGGGCCCCATGCTGATCTGTGTATGTTAAGTGACTCGCACAACTTTAAAAAACTGGCAGTTGCTTTTCGCAACAATGTTGCAAACCATCTCACACAAGCATTGTGACGTCACAAGCTGAAGACCTTGAAAAAAAAGGTCAGAAAAAATTTTATGTAAATTTAAAAACGAGCTGATCTCTCATTGGTGCACGGGTGCCATTGTGACATCACGCGCTGAAGCCCCTTCAAGAAAAGGGTTAGAAATGAGAAATTTTAACTTTAATATCTCTCTAGCTTTAAAAAGGTAGCTTCAATTTGAACGAAAGTACTTACAATAGTTGCCCATGTTAATGGTGAATATGGCGGTACAAAAATCGTAGCGCTTTGGTGTACCGTCTGGGAGGAGTAGGGTTTGTAAGCTATGGACAGAAATCTTCGGAATCTTCCGTACAAACATACGGAATCTTCCGTATATACATACGGAATGTTGGACATCTGAGTTTTAGTAGTATACTAGACCGAGTGGGCCCGTTGGGCCCGTCCTCGTAGGGTTTCCATTGTAACCGGGAGGGGAGGAAAGGGGGAGGGTTGGGGGAGGGAAGGGGGAGGGAGGAGGGGAGGGAGGGGGGGAGGGGAGGGGGGGAGGGAGAGGGGAGGGAGGGGGGTAGGGAGGGGGGAGAGGGGGGAGGGGAGGGGGGAAGGGAGGAGGGAAGGGGGGGAGGGAGAGGGGAGGGAGGTGGGTAGGGGGGAGGGAGGTGGGTAGGGGGGAGGGAGGGAGGGGGACCTCCCCTTTTCCCAGTACCCCTCTTTCCCCGTTGGGCCCGTCCTCGTAGGGTTTCCATTGTAACCGGGAGGAGGGGAGGGCGGGAAGGGGGAGGGAGGGAGGAGGGAGGTGTGGAGGGAGGAGGGGAGGGGAGGGAGGGGGGAGGGGAGGGAGGGGGGTAGGGGGGAGGGGGAGGGAGGGGGAGGGAGAGGGGATGGGGGAGGGGAGGGGGAAGGGAGGGGGACCTCCCCTTTTCCCAGTACTCCTCTTTCCCCGTTGGGCCCGTCCTCGTAGGGTTTCCATTGTAACCGGGAGGGGGGGAGGGAGGGAGGAGGGAGGTGTGGAGGGAGGTGTGGAGGGAGGAGGGGAGGGGGAGGGAGGGGGGGAGGGGAGGGGGAGGGGGGAAGAGGGGTAGGGGGGAGGGGAGGGAGGAGGGGAGGGAGGGGAACTCCCCTTTTCCCAGTACCCCTCTTTCCCCGTTGGGCCCGTCCCCGTAGGGTTTCCATTGTAACCGGGAGGGGGGGAGGGAGGGTGGAAGGAGGGGGAGAGGGGTGGAAGGGTGGAGGGAGGGGGGGAGGGAGTGGGGGAGGGTCGGATGGAGGGAAGGAGGGAGGGGTGAGTTAGGGGCTGAGTGGTGATGGAGGTTGGGATTGAGGGGGGAGAGAGTGGGGATGGAGGTGGGAAGGAGGGGGGAGGAAGAGGTTGAGGGGGAAGTGGGACCTCCCCTTTTCCCAGTACCCCTCTTTCTCCCACCACCAAGCCCCCACCGCAACGACCCCTGTTGTCCCCCTCCCCAGTCCCCATTCTCAGACCCCCCCCCCCCATTCTCTTGGAATAAAAAAAAATACTTTTTAAAAAAAAGTGCTTTTTAATTGCTTGTTTTGAAACATTCGCGGTTAAGTGCTTTTTAAAAAAACATTCGCGGTTAAGTGCTGGTTTTGAAACATTCGCGGCTACTTAGTGCTTCTGTCATTTGCTTTTCGAGGGAAGGAGTAGGGAGGTGTGGAGGGGGGAGGGGAGGGGGAGGGAGGGGGGAGGGGAGGGGGGAAGGGGGGGAGGGAGAGGGGAGGGAAGGGGGTAGGGGGGAGGGGGAGGGAGGGGGGAAGGGGAGGGAGGGGGAAGGGGAGGGGGAGGGAGGGGGGGAGGGAGAAGGGAGGGAGGGGGGAGTGAGGGGGGAGGGAGGGGAACCTCCCATTTCCCAGTACCCCTCTTTCCCCATTGGGCCCGTCCTCGTAGGGTTTCCATTGTAACCGGGAGGAGGGGAGGGAGGGTGGAAGGAGGGGGGAGGGGGAGAGGGATGGAATGGTGGAGGGAGGGGGGAGGGAGTGGGGGAGGGTGGGATGGAGGGAAGGAGGGAGGGGGGGAGTTAGCGGCTGAGTGGTGAAGGAGGTTGGGATTGAGGGGGGAGGGAGGGGGGAGGGAGTGGGGATGGAGGTGGGAAGGAGGGGGGAGGAAGGGGTTGAGGGGGGAAGTGGGACCTCCCCTTTTCCCAGTACCCCTCTTTCCCCCACCACCAAGCCCCCTCCGCAACGACCCCTGTTGTCCCCCTCCCCAGTCCCCATTCTCAGACCCCCCCCCCCCCATTCTCTCTCTCCCCCAGACACACTCTCAGTGCTTTTTTCGAAACACTTGCCCCGGTGGCCCACGAGCATAGGGGCCCAATGCTGATCTGTGTATGTTAAGTGACTTGCAATAAAAAAAAATACTTTAAAAAAAGATAAGTGCTTTTTATGTTGTTTGTTTTGAAACATTCACGGTCACATAGTGCTTCTCACTGCGATCTGTTAGTGGTGCTTTTCGAAACAATGTAGCACCCATCTCAAACAAGCATTGGGAGGATGGGAGGGAGGGAAGGGGAGGGAGGGAGGAGAGAGGTGTGGAGGGAGGGGGGAAGGGGAGGGGGAACGGGGGGGAGGGAGAGGGGAGGGAGGGGGGGATGGGATGGGGGGAAGGGGGGAGGGAGGGGGACCTCCCCTTTTCCCAGTACCCCTCTTTCCCCGTTGGGCCCGTCCTCGTAGGGTTTCCATTGTAACCGGGAGGAGGGGAGGGAGGGAGGAGGAGGTGTGGAGGGAGGAGGGGGAGGGGGGGAGGGGAGGGGGAGGGAGAGGGTTAGGGGGGGAGGGGGAGGGGGGAGGGGAGGGGGGAAGGGGAGGGAGGGGGACCTCCCCTTTTCCCAGTACCCCTCTTTCCCCGTTGGGCCCGTCCCCGTAGGGTTTCCTTTGTAACCAGAAGGGGGGGAGGGAAGGTGGAAGGAGGGGGGAGGGGGAGAGGGATGGAAGGGTGGAGGGAGGGGGGGAGGATGGAGGGAAGGAGGGAGGGGGGGGGGGAGTTAGGGGAGGAGGGGTGAGGGAGGTGGGGAGGGAGTTGGGGGAGGAGGGGGGAGGGAGTGGGGATGGAGGTGGGAAGGAGTGGGGAGGAAGGGGTTGAGGGGGGAAGGGGGGGGAGGGAGGGAATAGGGGCCCCATGCTGATCTGTGTATGTTAAGTGACTTGCACAACTTTAAAAAACTGGCAGTTGCTTTTCGCAACAATGTTGCAACAATCTCACACAAGCATTGTGACGTCACAAGCTGAAGATGTAAATTTAAAACCGAGCTGATCTCTCATTGGGTGCACGGGTGCCATTGTGACATCACGCACTGAAGCCCCTTCAAGAAAAGGGTTAGAAATGAAAATTTATACTTTAATATCTCTCTAGCTTTAAAAAGGTAGCTTCAATTTGAACGAAAGTAGCTTACAATAGTTGCCCATGTCAATGGTGAATACGGCGGTACAAAAATCGTAGCGCTTTGGTGTACCGTCTGGGAGGAGTAGGGTTTGGACCCTTCAAGAAAAGTGTTAGAAATGAAAATTTAAACTTTAATATCTCTCTAGCTTTAAAAAGGTAGCTTCAATTTGAACGAAAGTACTTACAATAGTTGCCCACGTCAATGGTGAATACGGCGGTACAAAAATCGTAGCGCTTTGGTGTACCGTCTGGGAGGAGCAGGGTTTGTAAGTTATGGACAGAAATCTTCGGAATCTTCCGTTATATACATACGGAATCTTCCGTATATACATACGGAATGTTGGACCGCAGAGTTTTAGTATTATACTAGGACCGAGTGGGCCCGTTGGGCCCGTCCTCGTAGGTTTCCATTGTAACGGGAGGATGGGAGGGAGGGAAGTGGGAGGGAGGGGGGGAGGGGAGGGTGGAGTGGAGGGGGGAGGGGAGGGGGAAGGAGGGGAGGGGGATGGGGAGGGAGAGGGGAGGGAGGGGGTGGGGGGGAGGTCTATTTTACTTTAAAATAAACAGCGTTCTTTGTTGAAAAGGAAATAAACTTATCTATAGAGCATCAGCTTTTTTAAAATAAATAAAATCAAACTTAATGAAAATCACATTCCTCATTTTAAATAAATGTCTTTTGTTATAAATGAAATCAAACAGCGGGAGAGGCGACGGCGACTACACCTCCCGGCGGTCAGCGCTGCTGGGACGGGAGGGAGGGAGGGATGAGGGAGGGAGGAGAGTGGGGAGGGAGGGGGTACCTCCCCTTTTCCCCAGTACTCTTCTTTCCCAAACCACCAAGCCCCCTGTTGTCCCCCTCCCCAGTCCCCATTCTCAGACCCCCCCATTCTCTCTCCCCCAGATACACTCTTACTCTCCCCCCCCTTTCCCCAGCACACCCCTTTCCCCGTTGGGCCCGTCCTCGTAGGGTTTCCATTGTAACCGTGAGGCAGGGAGGGAGGGGGGGAGGGAGGGAAGAGGAGGTGTGGAGGGAGGAGGGGAGGGGGGAGGGAGGGGGGAAGGGGGGGGAGGTGGAGGGAGGGGGAGGGAGAGGGGGAGGGGTGGGGGGAAGGGGTGAGGGTGGAAGGGGGAGGGAAGGGGACCTCCCCTTTTCCCAGTACCCCTCTTTCCCCGTTGTGCCCGTCCTCGTAAGGTTTCCATTGTAACCGGGAGGGGAGTGGGGGGGAGGGAAGGGAGGAGGGAGGTGTGGAGGGGGGAGGGGAGGGGGAGGGGGGAAGGGGCAAGGGGGAGGGAGAGGGGAGGGAGGGGGGTAGGGAGGGGGGAAGGGGGGAGGGAGGGGGACCACCCGTTTTCCCAGTACCCCTCTTTCCCCGTTGGGCCCGTCGTCGTAGGGTTTCCATTGTAACCGGGAGGAGGGGAGGTAGGGAAGGGGGAGGGAGGGAGGAGGGAGGTGTGGAGGGAGGAGGGGAGGGGGAGGGAGGAGGGGAGGGGGAGGGAGGGGGAAGGGGGAGGAGGGAGAGGGGAGGGAGGGGGGTAGGGGGGAGGGAGGAGGGAGGTGTGGAGGGAGGAGGGGAGGGGGAGGGAGGGGGGAGGGGAGGGGGGAGGGAGAGGGGGAGGGGGAGGGAGGGAGCGTGTAAGGGGGAGGGAGGGGGACCTCCCCTTTTCCCAGTACCCCTCTTTCCCCGTTGGGCCCGTCCTCGTAGGGTTTCCATTGTAACCGGGAGGAGGGGAGGGAGGGAGGAGGGAGGTGTGGAGGGAGGAGGGGAGGGGGGAAGGGGGAGGGAGAGGGTTAGGGGGGGAGGGGGAAGGGGGAGGGGAGGGGAGGGAGGGGGACCTCCCCTTTTCCCAGTACCCCTCTTTCCCCGTTGGGCCCGTCCCCGTAGGGTTTCCTTTGTAACCAGAAGGGGGGAGGGAGGGTGGAAGGAGGGGGTAGGGGGAGAGGGATGGAAGGGTGGAGGGAGCGGGGGAGGGATGGAGGGAAGGAGGGAGGGGGGGAGTTAGGGGAGGAGGGGTGAGGGAGGTGGGGAGGGAGTTGGGGAGGAGGGGGGGAGGGAGTGGGGATGGAGGTGGGAAGGAGTGGGGAGGAAGGGGTTGAGGGGGGAAGGGGGGGGAGGGAGGGAATAGGGGCCCCATGCTGATCTGTGTATGTTAAGTGACTCGCACAACTTTAAAAAACTGGCAGTTGCCTTTCGCAACAATGTTGCAACAATCTCACACAAGCATTGTGACGTCACAAGCTGAAGATGTAAATTTAAAACCGAGCTGATCTCTCATTGGTGCACGGGTGCCATTGTGACATCACGCGCTGAAGCCCCTTCAAGAAAAGGGTTAGAAATGAAAATTAAACTTTAATATCTCTCTAGCTTTAAAAAGGTAGCTTCAATTTGAACGAAAGTACTTACAATAGTTGCCCATGTTAATGGTGAATATGGCGGTACAAAAATCGTAGCGCTTTGGTGTACCGTCAGGGAGGAGTAGGGTTTGTAAGTTATGGACAGAAACTCTTCGGAATCTTTGCGTACATACACATATACATCCATACATACGGAATGTTGGACCGCAGAGTTTTAGTAGTATACTAGACCGAGTGGGCCCGTTGGGCCCGTCCTCGTAGGGTTTCCATTGTAACCGGGAGGGGAGGAAAGGGGGAGGGTTGGGGGAGGGAAGGGGGAGGGAGGAGGGGAGGGGAGGGGGGGAGGGGAGGGGGGGAGGGGGGAGGGAGAGGGGAGGGAGGGGGTAGGGGGGAGGGAGGGGGAGAGGGGGGGATGGGAGGGGGAGGGGAGGGGGGAAGGGAGGAGGGAAAGGGGGGAGGGAGAGGGGAGGGAGGTGGGTAGGGGGGAGGGAGGGGGACCTCCCCTTTTCCCAGTACCCCTCTTTCCCCGTTGGGCCCGTCCTCGTAGGGTTTCCATTGTAACCGGGAGGAGGGGAGGGCGGGAAGGGGGAGGGAGGGAGGAGGGAGGTGTGGAGGGAGGAGGGGAGGGGAGGGAGGGGGGAGGGGAGGGAGGGGGGTAGGGGGGAGGGGAAGGGGGGAGGGAGGGGGACCTCCCCTTTTCCCAGTACTCCTCTTTCCCCGTTGGGCCCGTCCTCGTAGGGTTTCAATTGTAACCGGGAGGGGGGGAGGGAGGGTGGAAGGAGGGGGGAGAGGGATGGAAGGGTGGAGGGAGGGGGGGAGGGATTGGGGAGGGAGGGAAGGAGGGAGGGGGGAGTTAGGGGGGAGGGGGGAGGGAGTTGGGGAGGGAGGGGGAGGAGGGGGGGAGGGAGTGGGGATGGAGGTGGGAAGGAGGGGGGATGAAGGGGTTGAGGGGGGAAGGGGGACCTCCCCTTTTCCCAGTACCCCTCTTTCCCCGTTGGGCCCGTCATAGGGTTTCCATTGTAACCGGGAGGGGGGAGGGAGGGAGGTGTGGAGGGAGGAGGGGAGGGGGAGGGAGGGGGGAGGGGAGGGGGAAGGGGGGAAGGGGGGAGGGAGTAGGGGGGAGGGGAGGGAGGGGGATCTCCCCTTTTCCCAGTACCCCTCTTTCCCCGTTGGGCCCGTCCCCGTAGGGTTTCCATTGTAACCGGGAAACACTTGCCCCGGTGGCCCACGAGCATAGGGGCCCAATGCTGATCTGTGTATGTTAAGTGACTTGCAATAAAAAAAAATACTTTAAAAAAAGATAAGTGCTTTTTAAGTGCTTGTTTTGAAACATTCGCGGTCACATAGTGCTTCTCACTGCGATCTGTTAGTGGTGCTTTTCGAAACAATGTAGCACCCATCTCAAACAAGCATTGGGAGGATGGGAGGGAGGGAAGGGGAGGGAGGGAGGAGAGAGGTGTGGAGGGAGGGGGGAAGGGGAGGGGGGAACGGGGGGAAGGGGGAGGGAGAGGAGAGGGAGGGGGGATGGGATGGGGGAAGGGGGGAGGGAGGGGGACCTCCCCTTTTCCCAGTACCCCTCTTTCCCCGTTGGGCCCGTCCTCGTAGGGTTTCCATTGTAACCGGGAGGAGGGGAGGGAGAGAGGAGGGAGGTGTGGAGGGAGGAGGGGAGGGGGAAGGGGGAGGGAGAGGGTTAGGGGGGAGGGGGAGGGGAGGGGAGGGAGGGGGACCTCCCCTTTTCCCAGTACCCCTCTTTCCCCGTTGG